>NC_068431.1:37851079-38151079 GCF_023373465.1 Oncorhynchus keta | reverse complement strand
ATTGAACAACAATTCCATGTGAATCTGATACCTCTGATGTATAGACTTTCCACGGTGGAGTTTATGTCTCAGATGACAACCAAACTGACATCATATTCATTAAGTACCACTGCATATGTTCAATTGTTCGGATTACCAGAATATAGTGAATTCCCCCCACATTCTCACGTTCCCAGAATCTCTATGTTAACCAAGGGGTTTTGCAAATGTAACCTTAGTAGGGTAGAGAGAGGAAAAAGGGGGGAAGAGGTATTTATGACTGTGATAAACCAACCCCCAGGCCAACGTCATGACAGTTGTTGAAATCAGAATTTTTACAATATTACCGATATATCAACACCGAGGTAAAGACAGTTTCAAGATGGATATTTGCACTTTCAAACCTCAATAGCTTTCAAACCACTTGAGCAATAGACTCCAAATAAGTGTCATTATGTTGGAAAAATTGCGCACAACATTGCACAGGTCTTATTTTCATTAATTCGCTTTCCAAAGCTAATAAACATGTGGAAATGTGAGCAGCATTTTGTATTCCTAGTTGAATTAGTTAGGGAGCGTAAACAAAGTACAAATCTATTTTTTTATATTTTTACATTCAAATATCAATAGCTCATTGGTCATGTGACCTACTGGACTCAAACAAGGTCCAGCATGTCCACTGACTACCCTTCTATATTGCACACCCATTTTCATCTCACAAGATTTTACATTAATTTTTCTAAATGTAAAACTTCAATAGCTCCTTGGTCATGTGACCTACTGACTTCAAACAAGGTTCAGAATGTCCACTCAGTGGGCCTACCCATTGCACACTCTTTAGTGTAGTTACATTTTTATCTCACATGATTTTACATGAATTTCTCTAAATTTTTAAATTTCAATAGCTCCTATTGATGTGACCTAGGGACTTCAAACAAGGTTCAGAATGTCCACTGTCTATACCATCATATCGCACACTCTGATGTTTGTCTACTTTCATCTCATGCTATTAGACTTAAATCTGTAAGCTTTGCAGGCCTTTGTTTCACATGGGTGTTAAACAAATTGAAGTTAACAAATGTTCCAGCCTCGCAATAACTATCTTTCACATGGACACTGAAAAGATCCGCAAATGAATGTACGTGGTATGGATCAAGGACAAGAGAGGTGTTGGAACAGAGTTGCTTAAAGGAAGGTGCACAGGTAGGCCTCATGAAAAACAATGTTTCATATGCTCTTTTTAATCACAGTAATAGGCTGTGATCTGTCAGTCAGAGTGAGCTTGATAAGGTGAAATAATCATTTTCATAGCATCACTTTCATATACTGTACATTAAGACAAATCCTTCAACGTTGAGGATTAGAACGCAGTTTCCATAACCATAATGACTTGATATTTGAGTGCATTCACAACAAGCCATCTGCAGACAACTTACAATAGTGCATTTGAGGGTTGGTTTTTCTGATGAAAATAATTATTTGATGCCTACTATTTCTAACTGGAACAATTAAGTATTTTGTGAGTAAAATCCTTTTTTCCCAAATTTCATTTACTGAAGGCTATTTGTCACATAGAAACAACTAAAGAAATGTAGTCTGAAGACCATAGTTACAGCCCAGTGCCACACACACCTATAAAAAAACGACTAAATATTATTCATACTTAATATGTGAGAAAGTAAACTCCCAGGTTCCATCGACGACTTCCTATTTATCAATAAAATTAGGTACATTTGTGATTTAGGATAAATATAATTTTTTGTACTTTTTTGTTTAGAGGTATGAGGGTTGTGATATGGTTCAATTTTTTTGTATTTTCACCCCAGCTTCGTGGTATCCAATTGGTAGTTACAGTCTTGTCTCATCGCTGCAACTTCCGTACGGACTCGGGAGAGGCGAAGGTCGAGAGCCATGCGTCCTCCGAAACACAACAAATGCTTCTTTGACGCAATGCCCATCCAACCCGGAAGCCAGCCGCACCAATGTGTCGGAGGAAACACAGTTTGAAAGGTTTATAATTTTCATCAAACACAATCAAAGTTAACATATGCCTTAGATGCCTTCAATTGCCTAATTTATAGGCATGCCCAATGTTGGCATCTTTTTTTAACAACGTGATATTGCGCTCCAATGGGATAACTTGAAATAACAATGTAGGCAATTAAATAATCCAAAGAAAAACATGTTCATTTATTAGCCCAGTGGTTATATGTATTTTGGGCATAAAATGTGAAATAGACCTTACGTGACATCATTGTCAAAGGCACAAGAGGTCTCGATTATTTATGGTTTGATTTACATGTTACATATTAGACATTTAGCAGATGCTCTTATCCAGTGTGATTTGCAGGAGTATTGGGCTTAAGTGCCTTGCTCAAGGGCACATCATCGGATTTTACACCTAGTCGACTTGGGTATTCGAACCAGCGACCCTTTGGTTACTGGCTAAAAGTTCTTAACCACAAGGC
The DNA here is from genome assembly GCF_023373465.1 of Oncorhynchus keta. Lineage (NCBI taxonomy): Eukaryota > Metazoa > Chordata > Actinopteri > Salmoniformes > Salmonidae > Oncorhynchus > Oncorhynchus keta. The sequence goes on along the minus strand of NC_068431.1, from coordinate 38,148,632 downwards.
TATAGAAATATCAAAACGTATTTTAACAACTTCAAAGCAATTGCTTGTCTATGGCGCAGGAACCACTGATTCACTGTATTTTTCTATTGTCAAGACACCTGCAGGTAACTTTGAACTAGTTAGGAGAGCTCATGAGGTATCCTAAATACTGTATCTGTAGACTAGGTGTGACTCTTACGCTTGATCCGAAAATGTGATCGGAGGCGCGGTATGGATCATGTGAGGAAAAGCGGAGTCTCTGGAGGCACACAGAGGCCAAATTGAGCACAGGACCGCATAGCTGTGCGCCTCAAATTTTGTAACAATGCAGAGGGCTCCATATTGCTCCGCATTGACATGATTGGTTGATGGTATGTGGGGGCTTGACAACTTCCTTCACAGCAGCTCTGCAGTACTCCTGTCAGCGCAAGAAGTATGAATGCCCTGACTTCTGCAAAGGCCCAATGAGGATGAATGCCCTGACTTCTGCAAAGGCCCAATGAGGATGAATGCCCTGATTCTGCAAAGGCCCAATGAGGATGAATGCCCTAGCTTCTGCAAAGGCCCAATGAGGATGAATGCCCTGACTTCTGCAAAGGCCCAATGAGGATGAAGGCCCTGACTTCTGCAAAGGCCCAAGAAGTATGACCATGCTGCCCCTTTTACGATTAAAGAGGCTTCATGCGAGGAGACACGTGATGCCGCGGAGCTGAGCAGACGTTGACAAACCGAGCTCTTCAAAGTTATTCTATTTTTACCTAAATAACAACGTTGAAACAATATTCTAACATCGGCTGATAAATTGTCAAGTACTTACCTTCCCAAAGAGCCATGGACCTCCGACCGAGAGGCAAGAAGGACGACCAAAACGTTGTTGATTCCCAAGATAACGATAACGCTACAGCTAGCAAGATTAGCATTAGCCCTCATAACTCAGACGACAGTTCCAGACTGTTGCTCTCAGCAGCCTCTTGCGAGCCTGCCGACATGCTGACTACTCTCCTCCGGGAAATTCAGGATGGTAACAGAGGTCTTTCTCTGAAAATCGATAAGAAATCGTCTGAACTCCATTCTTCCATTGACGACCTGAAATCCTCCATGAAAGATCTCCTTTTGAGAACGACTGAGGCAGAGCTGCGCATTAGCACAGTTGAAGATACCATCACTAGACATGACCAGGCCTTGACACAACTGCAAAAGGACAATGCCTACCTCAAAAACAAAGTAGATCAGATGGAGAACCAGAGTAGACGTAGTAATATCCGTGTGGTGGGATTGAAAGAGGACAGCGAGGGCCGTGACCCGGTCCGTTTCTTCACTCAATGGATCCCGAAGGTCCTAGGCATAACCAACTTCACCAAGCCGCTGGAAATCGAACGCGCCCACAGAACATCAACGCCGAAAGCCCGGCCAGATGAGCCCCCACGAGCCGTCCTGATCAGGTTCCTCCGTTTCCAAGACAGAGAGAAGATACTGCAACTCGCAAGAGCCATAGGGGACATCGCCATCGATGGCAAGAGTGAGCCTTTTCCCGGATATGAGCGCGGACCTCGCCAGACACCGCAAGCAGTTCAGACCTGCCGCCAAAGCACTTCACTTAAGGAGAAGAACATCACCGGCTACCTCATCCACCCTGCGCGGATGAAAGTTCAGTACAAAGGCTGAAGCCATCTCTTCAACACACCGGGAGAAGTGCACACTTTTCTCAAAGAACTGAGCAGCGTCTGAGTCTGAGCCAGGACGGTCTCTCTGGGGTATAAAATGCAGTTAGTTTGTTTTCTCTTATCCGGATTGAACTGCTGGTATCTCCCGGTCGATTGATTTGTACATTTTCAACTAACCGTATCTTCCCGGGGTGAGTTCTATTACAATTACAGCATTCGCGTGAAACTGAAAGCGCGAACCACTGCTTTTAATCAGGGCAAGGTGTCTGGTAACATGTCCGAATATAAACAATGCAGCTATTCCCTCCGCAAGGCTATTAAACAAGCTAAGCGTCAGTACAGAGACAAAGTGGAATCTCAATTCAATGGCTCAGACACAAGAGGCATGTGGCAGGGTCTACAGTCAATCACGGACTACAAGAAGAAACCCAGCCCAGTCACGGACCAGGATGTCTTGCTCCCAGGCAGACTAAATAACTTTTTGCCCGCTTTGAGGACAATACAGTGCCACTGACACGGCCTGCAACGAAAACATGCGGTCTCTCCTTCACTGCAGCCGAGGTGAGTAAGACATTTAAACGTGTTAACCCTCGCAAGGCTGCAGGCCCAGACGGCATCCCCAGCCGCGCCCTCAGAGCATGCGCAGACCAGCTGGCCGGTGTGTTTACGGACATATTCAATCAATCCCTATACCAGTCTGCTGTTCCCACATGCTTCAAGAGGGCCACCATTGTTCCTGTTCCCAAGAAAGCTAAGGTAACTGAGCTAAACGACTACCGCCCCGTAGCACTCACTTCCGTCATCATGAAGTGCTTTGAGAGACTAGTCAAGGACCATATCACCTCCACCCTACCTGACACCCTAGACCCACTCCAATTTGCTTACCGCCCAAATAGGTCCACAGACAATGCAATCTCAACCACACTGCACACTGCCCTAACCCACCTGGACAAGAGGAATACCTATGTGAGAATGCTGTTCATCGACTACAGCTCGGCATTCAACACCATAGTACCCTCCAAGCTCGTCATCAAGCTCGAGACCCTGGGTCTCGACCCCGCCCTGTGCAACTGGGTACTGGACTTCCTGACGGGCCGCCCCCAGGTGGTGAGGGTAGGCAACAACATCTCCTCCCCGCTGATCCTCAACACGGGGGCCCCACAAGGGTGCGTTCTGAGCCCTCTCCTGTACTCCCTGTTCACCCACGACTGCGTGGCCACGCACGCCTCCAACTCAATCATCAAGTTTGCGGATGACACAACAGTGGTAGGCTTGATTACCAACAACGACGAGACGGCCTACAGGGAGGAGGTAAGGGCCCTCGGAGTGTGGTGTCAGGAAAATAACCTCACACTCAACGTCAACAAAACTAAGGAGATGATTGTGGACTTCAGGAAACAGCAGAGGGAACACCCCCTATCCACATCGATGGAACAGTAGTGGAGAGGGTAGCTAGTTTTAAGTTCCTCGGCATACACATCACAGACAAACTGAATTGGTCCACTCACACTGACAGCGTCGTGAAGAAGGCGCAGCAGCGCCTATTCAACCTCAGGAGGCTGAAGAAATTCGGCTTGTCACCAAAAGCACTCACAAACTTCTACAGATGCACAATCGAGAGCATCCTGGCGGGCTGTATCACCGCCTGGTACGGCAACTGCTCCGCCCTCAACCGTAAGGCTCTCCAGAGGGTAGTGAGGACTGCACAACGCATCACCGGGGCAAACTACCTGCCCTCCAGGACACCTACACCACCCGTTGTTACAGGAAGGCCATAAAGATCATCAAGGACATCAACCACCCGAACCACTGCCTGTTCACCCCGCTATCATCCAGAAGGCGAGGTCAGTACAGGTGCATCAAAGCTGGGACCGAGAGACTGAAAAACAGCTTCTATCTCAAGGCCATCAGACTGTTAAACAGCCACCACTAACAGTGAGTGGCTGCTGCCAACACACTGTCATTGACACTGACCCAACTCCAGCCATTTTAATAATGGGAATTGATGGGAATTATGTAAATATATCACTAGCCACTTTAAACAATGCTACCTTATATAATGTTACTTACCCTACATTATTCATCTCATATGCATATGTATATACTGTACTCTACATCATCGACTGCATCCTTATGTAACACATGTATCACTAGCCACTTTAACTATGCCACTTTGTTTACTTTGTCTACACACTCATCTCATATGTATATACTGTACTCGATACCATCTACTGTATGCTGCTCTGTACCATCACTCATTCATATATCCTTATGCACATGTTCCTTATCCCCTTACACTGTGTATAAGACAGTAGTTTTGGAATTGTTAGTTAGATTACTTGTTGGTTATCACTGCATTGTCGGAACTAGAAGCACAAGCATTTCGCTACACTCGCATTTAACATCTGCTAACCATGTGTATGTGACAAATAAAATTTGATTTGATTTGATTTGATTTATCATCCAGAAGGCGAGGTCAGTACAGGTGCATCAAAGCTGGGACCGAGAGACTGAAAAACAGTTAACCACTAACATTGAGTGGCTGCTGCCAACACACTGTCATTGACACTGACCCAACTCCAGCCATTTTAATAATGGGAAATGATGTAAATATATCACTAGCCACTTTAAACAATGCTACCTTATATAATATTACTTACCCTACATTATTCATCTCATATGCATATACTGTACTCTACATCATCGACTGCATCCTTATGTAATACATGTATCACTAGCCACTTTAACTATGCCACTTTGTTTACTTTGTCTACACACTCATCTCATATGTATATACTGTACTCGATACCATCTACTGTATGCTGCTCTGTACCATCACTCATTCATATATCCTTATGTACATATTCCTTATCCCCTTACACTGTGTATAAGACAGTAGTTTTGGAATTGTTAGTTAGATTACTTGTTGGTTATCACTGCATTGTCGGAACTAGAAGCACAAGCATTTCGCTACACTCGCATTAACATCTGCTAACCATGTGTATGTGACAAATAAAATTAGATTTGATTTGATTTGAGTATATTTTGGTTTAGTCCATATCTACTGGGCGAAGCAATAAGTGGGTTTAGGCCCACTGCTTTCCCCCTCATTTATGTTAATCTTTCGTAAAGAGACTCAAGCAGCCCTTACCGTGGGCAGTAAATATTCAGCCATAAATATCTATTCACATTTGTTTTCAATTTAGAGAGCTCGCAGGTTTTAGTTTACGCCAAGGTTTAGCTAGTAAGAGCAAAATGGAAAGCGAGCAGCAACGTATCTCTACAAGTGTATTCATGTTTGATTGTTGGGACTGTTGTTCTAGTCTGACAATCGGGGTGGGCAGGATTTTTATTATTTTTTTCTTCCTTTTTTCTATGTTTATTGTTTCCTCCCTAAAGAGACACACAGGTCACTTTTGTGCCCAAACCAAAGTTGAAACATTTCCTAATTATCTGCATATGATAGATTTCTATTCAGTTACATATTTGAAACCCAACCTATGCTTAATCCACTAAAATATGTCACATTCAACGTAAAAGGTCTTAACAGCCCGATTAAAAGGAAAATAGTATATACATACCTTAAGAAATTAAAGGCTGACATTGTGTTTTTACAAGAAACACATCTTACAGCCAGTGAACACAAGAAATTGAAGAGGGAATGGGTAGGACAAGTTTTTGCATCCTCTTTTAACTCCAAAGCAAGAGGAACTGCAATTTTGATAAGTAGACACATCCCCTTCTGCGTCAACAACACCATCTCTGATCCCTCTGGCAGGTTTGTTTTGGTGCAGGGGCATATGTTTTCAGAGTCTTGGACCCTATTGAATATTTATGCTCCTAACTTCGATGACCATATGTTTATTCAGAATGTCTTCCTTCAGGTTTCTCAAGCACCACCAGGATGGCTACTGGTTGGAGGAGATTTTAATTTTTGCTTAGATACAGTTCTTGATAGGTCTTCTGATAAACCCTCACTTCTTACCAAAGCCGGCAAGCTCACCATGTCATTCATGAAAGATCTCAATTTACTAGACATCTGGAGACATTTGCACCCACAGGATAGGGACTACTCTTTTTATTCACACCCACACAAGACACACACACGCATAGATAACTTTTTATTTTCTACCCAACTGTTTCATAGAGTGTTAGATGTCGAGTATCTCCCCAGATTGCTTAGTGACCATTCTCCTCTGGTATTATCAATCTCCATTCCTACCAAGGTAAATGGAGCATATAGATGGAGACTAAATTCTACACTTCTAAAGCAACCTGAATTTTGTGCATTCATCAAAGAGCAGATCAATATTTTTACTTTGACAAACAAACCCTCTGCTCCTGACAGCTTCATTCTTTGGGACACATTGAAGGCCTATCTGAGGGGACAGATTATTTCCTATACTAAAGGGCTGAAGAAAAAACACGGTGCGGAACTGAGTGCTCTTGAATCTGAAATCACAGAGCTAGAGAAAACCTACCAAAGAGGCCCGACTAAAGATCTATACAGGCTTTTGGTAAATAAAAAACTTAAATATAATATTCTGAACACATATCAAGCTGAGAGGGCCATCACTAAATTAAAACAGCGTTATTATGAGCTTGGAGAGAAAGCTCACAAAGTATTGGCATGGCAATTGAAAGCAGAGGAAAGTAAGAGGACAATTAATGCCATAGAAACTCTCACTAAAGAGATATCTTTCGACCCTACTGAAATTAACAATACTTTTAAGAAATACTATGAAGACCTCTACACTTCCCAATCAAGCGATGATCTATCAGAGATAGACTCCTTTCTCTCCTCTCTCAACCTCCCATGCCTGTCAGGGGAAGATAGCGAGCGCCTGAGTGAACACTTCTCAGTCCCTGAATTGTTGGAGGCCATTAAATCCTTACCTTCTAATACATCTCCTGGGGAGGATGGCTTCCCTCCAGAGTTCTATAAAGAATTTAGGGGGCTGTTGGTCCCCTACCTTATGGAGGTACTTAAAAAAGCCAAAGAAGACAACTGCTTTCCAGAGTCCTTCTCTCAAGCAGTGATTACTGTAATCCACAAGAAAGGGAAAAACCCGCTAAAGTGCGCCTCCTATAGACCAATCTCTCTCCTTAACACAGATTGTAAACTGGTCACCAAGATGCTATATAAGAGACTGGAGTCATGTCTTCCCCTGTTGGTCAACCCAGATCAGACTGGCTTCATAATTAATAGATTGTCCTCCAATAATCTCAGAAGGTTCTTTGATATAATTCACCTTGCTAACAAAAACAAAATACCTGGTGTCGCAGTCTCCCTCGACGCTGAAAAGGCCTTTGATAGGGTTGAATGGCCATACCTCTTTCGCGTCTTGGAAAAGTTCGGTTTAGGTACTGTGTTTGTAAATTTGATAAAATCACTCTACAAATCTCCTAAAGCTAGGATTGCTACCAATGGGATTACTTCCTCCTCTTTCCCTCTTTATAGGGGGAACAGACAAGGTTGCCCAATTAGCCCCCACCTCTTTGCCCTCGCCATCGAACCGTTGGCTGAGGCTATTAGAACGTGCCCTGACATACATGGCTTTGAGGTGGGCCCCCATACCCATAAATTATCACTCTTTGCGGACGACCTTATCTTATTCCTAACAAACCCAGAACACTCCCTCTCTCACTTGCAGATCCTACGACAGTGTTATAGTTCTTTCTCTGGATATAAGGTCAATCTTGATAAAAGCGAAATCTTACCGTTGTCTGTCTTTGACCATCATACCATCAAGCACAAGTTTCCTTTTAGATGGTCGCCTATGGGCTTCACATATTTGGGCATAATGGTGGATGGTAATCTGAACAACCTCTATAAACTCAATCTGGCCAGTTTGTTGCAAAAGGTGGAGGTTGACCTTTGTAAATGGATGGACTTACCTCTCACTCTACTGGGTAGAATCAATGTAATTAAAATGAATGTCCTGCCCAGGTTTCTATATCTGTTTCAATCTCTCCCTATCCCTGTTCAAGCAGCATTTTTTCCCTCTCTCGACAAGCTGACCAGACGGTTTATCTGGCACGGCAAAACCCCTAGGGTTGGCCTGGATAAACTGACCCTTGATTACAGTCAAGGGGGCTTAAACCTCCCCAATTTTAGAATGTACTACTGGGCTGCACAGTCTAGGTTTCTGGCTCAGAGGTTTGACAATGGTCCCTCTCCCTCATGGTTGAACATTGAAAAGCTTGAGGTAAATGATGACACTGGGGCAGATTTGTTTTACAAATGGGACAGAAAATCTATAAAAACCATCACAGACAACCCTTTAATCATACATTCTGTCCTGGCATGGTGCAAACTGCATGAGCTGTTCGGACGAGGGGGATTCCTTTCCCCTAGAACCCCTTTATGGAACAATAGATTGATCCCTATGTTTTTCCAGAATAGTAACCTTAGACCATGGTCTGATAAGGGGATCACTCTTCTGGAACATTGTTACGAGGAGGGAGTTCTTATGTCTTTTGATCAGCTGAAACAGAAATACCACTTGCCTAACAGGGACTTCTTTAGCTACCTACAACTACTAAACTTTATTAGGGTGACTCTCAAGGGACAATGGAACCTACCTAAGATGTCTCCTATTGAACAACTCTGCCACGCAGACCAACCACTGTTCAAGACCATTTCCCGTGTTTACAATGCTCATATGTCAGGACCAACACTGCCTGGGCTAGATAAACCCCGACTTAGATGGGAGAGAGATCTGGGTATTGATCTTGATGAGGATCTATGGAGTGACCTATGCAGGGATGGGGTTACATCCACATTGAACTCCAGATACAGACTGATCCAGTTTAATTTCCTCCATCAGCTCTGTATCACCCCATCTAGACTGCACAGGTTCAACCCAGATATCTCCTCCCTATGTTTTAGATGTGGCTCAGATGAAGGAACATTCCTCCATTCCACTTGGCAGTGTTCAAAACTACACGGTTCCTGGCAGGGGGTATGCGATACCATATCCTCAATTCACGGGGTTGCATTCCCTTTAGACCCGGAGGTCTGTCTACTGGGTAACTTTACTAACACCAATCTTAGGCAAAGCCATACTATAAAGCTAACAGAAATATTGCTAGCGATTGCCAAGAAATGTATTGCCTTGAAATGGAAATTGGATTCCTCCCTGCCAGTTGCAATGTGGCTTTCAGAAGTTAATAGTTGTATCCCTTTGGAGAAAATCACTTACTGCTTGAGGAATAAGTTAAAGACATTTTACAGAATTTGGCAACCTTTTATTGACTATATGGAGAATCTCCCCCCACATCTCATTGATTGAATCTATATATAATCCTCACATAATATTTTTGGGGGGTTATCTGTACTTTTGCCAACTTTTACTTCAATACATTCCGAAAGAAAATAATGTTATTTTTACTCTATTCAAAAGTACTCCTTACATTTTGACAATTCACACACTTATCAAGAGAACATCCCTGGTCATCTCTACTGCCTCTGATCTGGAAGACTCATTAAACAAATGCTGCGTCTGCAAATAATGTCTGAGAGTTGGAGTGTACCCCTGGCTATCTGTCAATAAAAAAAGAGAAGAAAGTGTGCCATCTGGTTTGCTTAATATAAGGAATTTGAAATTATTTATACTTTTACTTTTGATATTTAAGTACATTTTAGCGATTCCATTTATTTTGATACTTAAGTATATTTAAAACCAAATACTTTTAGGCTTTCACTCAAGTATTATTTTACTGGGTGATCTTTACTTTTTCTCAAGTATGACAATTGAGTACTTTTTCCACCACTGCTAGCTTTAATTATAGTAGTAAAATGTCTTTATTCTCAGCACTAATTTTCTACTGAATGTTTTAATTAATGATCATGAAAACAATGTAAACCACATGCCATGACCGTCTATCACCAGATCTGAGTACAACTGAACACTTATGGGAGATTCTGATGCGGTGCCCGAGACAGCATTTTCCACCACCATCAACAAAACACCAAATTATGGAATTTCTTGTGGAAGAATGATGTCGCATTCCTCCAATAGAGTATTACATACACAGTACTGGCTTCCACAGTTTTGCAATGGAGTGTACCTTGTATCTGTACTTATCCTCCAGAAATGAAACATCCAGATTATTTCTATCTTTACCTCAAGACTCCAATATAAACCTGTCTGGTGTTTAAGATGTGTGCAACACTATATAACCCCTCTATATGGTCAATACGGCTGTCTGTCTAATATAACCCCTCTGGCATTGAATCTAGTTTGTGCCTTTGTGTCCTTTTACCCTGTCCCTATAGCACACATGTGCTTCTAAAAGGTTGGTATTATCTGTCCACCTTTCTTCCAGTTCCTTTGTAGCTGATTTACTTTCCTGGCTGTGGCTAAAGCCACAGACTGATTCCCAGTCCCTTCTAACTAGGTGTTCTGAGGTTATATGGAAATGGCTTGGCGATATTGCAATTCACGTTTATGCATTTTACAGTCTGCCCCACAGATATATAGTACAGTGACCATACCTAACCGCTGATTAAGATAACTTTTTAAACCAAAATAATATTTTTTCCCCCATTGCTTGACAGTGACACAGAGAGGAAGTTCAGATTGGTTGCAGGTCTTATTATACCTCAGTGGCCAGTCCCCAGACGCGACTTCCACTTTTGGATTTTAAAAATGAGACACTCCATCTTAACTCCTCCTCCATATTTACTGGATTGGTTGAACAGTGCAGAAGAGAACCTCCCCTGACAGGCTCTCTTGTTCAAGCTGTGTTTAGAATCTTCCAAAACATTATGGGTTTTGTCAACGTGATTATGTGAATTCCTTGCCAGTAATTATCTTATTATTCTTACATTATTAGAAGGCTGAAAGAGAAAATAGTGTATGATCTTATCAACAGTAAATTGCACAAGCACCATTGTAAAAGTGTGAAATGACACAGGGGGAAGGGGGGATTCCTGGAATTGTAAAGGGCATTATAAAACAGCATCTAAAACCATAAATGTGGGACCACATCTATTTAGGTCTAAGTCATACAGTGAGGGAAAAAAGTATTTGATCCCCTGCTGATTTTGTATGTTTGCCCACTGACAAAGTAATGATTAGTCTATAATTTTAATGGTAGGTTTATTTGAACAGTGAGAGACAGAATAACAAATAAAAATCCAGAAAAACACATGTCAAAAATGTTATAAATTGATATGCATTTTAATGTGCGAAATAAGTATTTGACACCTCTGCAAAACATGACTTTGTGATTGCCAACAAGGGTTTTGCCACCAAGTACTGAGGTCAGACGTTTCTTGAAGTTGGCCACCAGGTTTGCCAACATCTCAGGAAGGATTTTGTCCCACTCCTCTTTGCAGATTTCTCCAAGTCATTAAGGTTGAGGCTGACGTTTGGCAACTCGAAACCTTCAGCTCCCTCCACAGATTTTCTATGGGATTAAGGTCTGGAGACTGGCTAGGCCACTCCAGGACCTTAATGTGCTTCTTCTTAAGCCACTCTTTTGTTGCCTTGGCCGTGTGCTTTGGGTCATTGTCATGCTGGAATACCGATCCACGACCCATTTTCAATGCCCTGGCTGACGGTACATGGCCCGTCCATCGTCCCTTTGATATGGTGAAGTTGTCCTGTCCCTTTAGCAGAAAAACACCCCCAAAGCCTAATGTTTCCACCTCCATGTTTGATGGTGGGGATGGTGTTCTTGGGGTCATAGGCAGCATTCCTCCTCCTCCAAACACGGCGAGTTGAGGCCAAAGAGCTCCATTTTGGTCTCATCTGACCACAACACTTTTACCCAGTTGTCCTCGGGATCATTCAGATGTTCATTGGCAAACTTCAGACGGGCATGTATATGTGCTTTCTTGAGCAGGAGGGACCTTGCGGGCGCTGCAGGATTTCAGTCCTTCACGGCGTAGTGTGTTACCAATTGTTTTCTTGGTGACTATGGTCCCAGCTGCCTTGAGATCATTGACAAGATCTTCCCGTGTAGGTCTGAGCTGATTCATCACGGTTCTCATGATCATTGCAACTCCACGAGGTGAGATCTTGCATGGAGCCCCAGGCCGAGGGAGATTGACAGTTCTTTTGTGTTTCTTCCATTTGTGAATAATTGCACCAACTGTTGTCACCTTCTCACCAAGCTGCTTGGCAATGGTCTTGTAACCCATTCCAGCCTTATGTAGGTCTACAATCTTGTCCCTGACAACCTTGGAGAGCTCTTTGGTCTTGGCCATGGTGGACAGTTTGGAATCTGATTGATTGCTTCTGTGGACAGGTGTCTTTTATACAGGTAACAAACTGAGATTAGGAGCACTCCATTTAAGAGTGTTCTCTTAATCTCAGCTCGTTACCTGTATAAAAGACACCTGTGAGCCAGAAATCTTTCTGATTGAGAGGGGGTCAAATACTTATTTCCCTCATTAAAATGCAAATCAATTTATAACATTTTTGGCATGGGTTTCTCTGGATTTTTTTGTTGTTGTTCTGTCTCTCACTGTTCAAATAAACCTACCATTAAAATTATAGACTGATCATTTCTGTTAGTGGGCAAACGTACAAAATCAGCAGGGGATCAAATACCCCCCACTATATACATATACTTTATATAAAATGTAACTTATTTATTTTAAGACGCCCAAAGAAAAAAAAAACTCCTAAAATCCAATGTATTTAGATGATATTATCATGTTCATCACAGAATGTGCCATTGACATCACCAATAAATTCTGACAGGAGGAATAGGAAAGAGGGGAGAAGAGATAACCATCCATAGAGATAATACTACTGCATACAAGAGGACCCAGGTGCAAACCATTATGCATTGTTCCACATTCATACCTGCATTGAGCAACATTCTAGGCTGTTGACCCTTATTTCAGCCCAGCTGACCCTCCTGAAGCCTTCATGTCCTTCAACCGGGCAAATAATAGATTAAAACACACTGTTTTGCAATGAAGGTCTACAGTAGCCTCAACAACACTCTGTAGGGTAGCACCATGTTGTAGCCAGAGGACAGCTAGTTTCTGTCCTCCTCTGGGTACATTGACTTCAATACAAAACCTAGGAGGTTCGTGGTTCTCACCCCCTTCCATAGACTGAACCAGTAATTATGACAACTTCCAGAGGATGTCCTCCAACTTATCAGAGCTTTTCAAGCATGAACTGACTTGTTCACCCAATCAAAGGATCAGAGAATGAATCTAGTACTGAAAGCATAAGCTACAGCTATCTATCACTGAAGTGCATCAAATGTGATGAGTAGTTGACTCAAAGTGAGAGAAACACAATAGTTACAGTTTTGAACAAATTCATTTTGCATAAAAAATTAAGTGCAAGAGAAAGAGATAGCTAGCTATATTTTGTTGTGTTTTTCACTTTCACTTACTTAACTAGCAAATCCATCGAGCGCAGGAGGTTGGTGGTACCTTAAGTGGAATGGTATCAAATACATGGTTTCCCTATGTTTGATGCCATTCCATTTGCTCTGATCCAGCCATTATTATGAAAAGTCCTCCCCTCAGCAGCCTCCCCTCACATCTAGCTAGTTTAGCCAACTCAAACTCAGAGCTCAAACAGAGAGGGACGCTATGTTAGCTAGCTGGCTATGGCTCAACAACACTGGAACTCTTTTAAGTCAAAGTAAGCTTTTTGTTTTATTAATTTATTAACACCAGGGCCGACGGTTTAACCTCCTGGAGCTAGGGGGCACTATTTTTATGTTTGGAAAAATAATGTTCCCAAAGTAAAACAGCCTATTTCTCAGGACCAGATGCTAGAAAATGCATATAATTGACAGATTAGGATAGAAAACATTCTAAGGTTTCCAAAACTGTCAAACTATTGTCTGTGAGTATAACAGAACTGATATTGCAGGCGAAACCCTGAGAAAAATCAAACCAGGAAGTGGCTTCTATTTTGAAAACTCCATGTTCCATAGCCTCCCATTGCTCCATTTAAAGGGATGTCAACCAGATTCCTTTTCTTATCGCTTCCTCAAGGTGTCAACAGTTTTCAGACATAGTTTCAGGCTTTTATTTTGAAGAATTAGCGTTAACATTGCGTAAGTGGATAGGTGGGGGCTCTCAGAGTGAATTGTGCGCAAATGAGAAAGGTGGCCATTGTTACTCCCGGTCCTAGTGAAAAGCCAACTGTCCCGGTTGATATATTATCGAATACACATTTGAAAAACACCCTGAGGATTGATTATAAAAACATCTGACATGTTTCTGTGGACATTATGGATATAATTTGGAATTTTTGTCTGCGTTGTCCGCTCTTTCCGGTGGATTCCTGGGCATAACGCACCAAACTAATGGAGGTATTTGGATATAAAAAATATCTTTATGGAACAAAACATTTGTTGTCTAACTGGGAGTCTCGTGAGTGAAAACATCCGAAGATCAAAGTTAACAATTAATTTGATTGCTTTTCTGATTTTCATGACCAAGTTACCTGATGCTAAGTGTACTTATTGTTTTGTCGAGCGATCGATAAACTTACACAAACACTTGTATTGCTTTTGCTGTAAAGCATAATTTAAAAATCTGAGACAACAGGTTGATTAACAAAAGGCTAAGCTGTGTTTCGCAATATTGCACTTGTGATTTCATGAATATGAATATTTTCTAGTAATATTATTTGACTGTGGCGCTATGCTATTCAGCGTTGCTGATGACAATTATCCCGAATCCGGTATGGGTGGTTCAGAGGTTAACTACTAAACCGCTTGCTGACTGTATGATTGTAGTGGGTTTACTAATGCATTAATTCTAGTAGCTATGTTGATTATGACTTTAGCTAATATGGTGACAACGATGTTGTCTGTGTGTACGGTTAGAGGTTATGATATTAAGGTTTGGCCTGGAAAGGTTTTTTCGTCTGGTCACAGACATCTGATGTGGTGCACTGAAGTCCACAAGCAATGGGAAAAGGTCAGAGGAGGAGAATGCATCGATGCGAAAAGGAATCATACAACAATCAAAGGGATCATGCTGTTTGTATGTGGCTGCTATGAAACTGTGTTTGCATGTGATCAGGGATCACACGCAATAGAACAAAATGGGGACAAACATAATTGAATTTGTCCACTAGAAATTCTAGTTTGCAACTGTTGGACTAATGACTACGCCCTAGCACAGCTAGATGCAGGCAAGAGCGTGCAAGACGGTATTAAATGTGTCAATGTCGGTCACCTTGATTACTCAAATGTCTCTCGACCTGTTCACCTACGTTGTAAACGTTCATTCAAAAGCTAGGTTGTAGCACCCTCATGATGGGGTATAGGGAACATTTGAGAATCAAGTAGTAGCCTAAACTAATGAATGTTATATTGAACTGGGTGAATGGAATATAAATGACAGTCATCCAATATGCTGTAATAGAAATAAGGCCATACTCATTAAAAAAAACATCCCCGCTCATCTTAACTTCTTAGGGCTAGGCCCCTTTTTTCCTCAATTTCCGCCTGAATGACATGCCCGAAGTAAACTGCCTGTAGCTCAGGCCCTGATATGCTTATAATTGGTACAATCGGAAAGAAAACACGTTGAAGTTTGTAGAAATGTTAAAATAATGTAGGAGAATATAACACAATAGATATGATAGGAGAAAAACCAACCAGAATTTTGTTTTTGAGAGAGACTATCCTCTTAGAAATGCAAGAGAAAGGTAATATTGTAAATTCTCCCTTGATGCAATTCCTATAGCTTCCACAGGGTATCAGCCGCCTATGTTCAAGGTTTCAGGCTTGTAACTTCAAAAACGAATAAGAAATAACAGTTTTAGTAGAAGGACAGTCTTGGAAATCCGTGTTTGCGAATGCCATGAAGAGATTACGCACCAGCTAAAATCGGTTTCCTATTGAACATACTTCTTTCCTAAATAAATATACTTTAATTACATTTTAGGGGATCTGCTGAGTAAATAGAAACATATTTTTACTTGTTGAAACAAAGTTATGGGGTAGACTTTTGGATTCCATTCTCTGAAAGTTGAATGTGTGGATTACTCAAATCTATGGCGCCAACTAAACAGACCTTTTGGGATATAAAGAAGGATTTTATCTAACAAAACTACGTTATAGCTGGGACCCTTTGGATGACAAATCAGAGGAAGATATTCAAAAAGTAAGTGAATATTTCATCTTTATATGAGAATGTATGTAACCTGTGCCGGCAAAAATATATTTTGTTCTGGGGCGCCGTCCTAAAACAATTGCATGGCATGTTTTCGCTGTAATAGCTACTGTAAATTGGAGAGTGCAGTTAGATTAACAAGAATTTAAGCTTTCAGTCAATATAAGACACTTATATGTACCTAAATGTTTAAAAACCATAATATTTCTTAGAATTTATTTTAATTGCGAGCCCTCCAGTTTCACCGGAGGTTGTCCCACTAGCAGGACACCGATCCTTATTAAATGGCACCGACCACCACTGGTTTGCAAATACCATTTTTAATGACTAAAAGATAACATATGTACACTACAGGTCAAAAGTTTTAGAACACCAACTCATTCAAGCATTTCTATTTTTACTATTTTCTATATTGTAGAATAATAGTGAAGACATCAAAACTATGAAATAACACATGGAATGTAGTAACCCAAAGTGTTAAATCAAAATATGTTACTTTTGAGATCATTTAAATAGCCACGCTTTGCCTTGATGACAGCTTTGCACCCTCTTGGCAGTCTCTCAACCAGCTCCATGAGGTAGTCACTTGGAATGCATTTCAGTTAACAGGTGTGCCTTCTGAAAAATTAATTTGTGGAATTTCTTTCCTTCTTAATGCGTTTGAGGCAATCAGTTGTGTTGTGAAAAGGTAGGGGGGGGGGGGGTATACAGAAGACAGCCCTATTTTTTAAAAGACCAAGTCCATATCATGGCAAGAACAGCTCAAATAAGCAAAGAGAAACGACAGTCTATCATTACTTTAAAACATGAAGGTCAATCAATCAGGAACATTTCAAGAACTTTGAAAGTGTCTTCAAGTGCAGTCACAAAAAACATCAAGTGCTATGATGAAATGATCTCATGAGGACCACCACAGGAAGGGAAGACCCAGAGTTACCTCTGCTGCAGAGGATAAGTTCATTAGAGTTACCAGCCTCAGAAATTGCAGCCCAAATAAATGCTTCACAGAGTTCAAGTAACAGACACATCTCAAAATCAGGACTTCATGGTCGAATTGCTGAAAATAACCAACTACTAAAATGACACCAATAAGAAGAGACTGGCTTGGGCTAAATAGCACAAGCAATGCACATTAGACTGGAAGAAATCTGCCCTTTGGGCTGTAGTCCAAATTGGAGATTTTTGGTTCTAACCGCTGTTTCTTTGTGTAATGCAGAGCAAGTTAACGGATGATCTCCACAAGTGTGGTTCCCACCGTGAAGCATGGAGTTGGTGTGATGGTGCTTTGCTGGTGACACTGTTGGTGATTTATTTAGAATTCAAAGCACATTTAACCAGCATGGCTACCACAGAATTCTGCCACGATATGCCATTCCATCTGGTTTGCGCTTAGTGGGATTATCATTTGTTTTTCAACAGGACAATGACCCAACACACCTCCAGGCTGTGTAAGGGCTATTTGACCAAGGAGAGTGATGGAGTGCTGCATCAGATGACCTGGCCTCCACAATCAAACCACCTCAACCCAATTGAGATGGTTTGGATGAGTTGGACCGCAGAGTGAAGGAAAAGCAGCCAACAAGTGCTCAGCATATGTGGGAACTCCTTCAAGACTGTTGGCAAAGCATGTCAGGTGAAGCTGGCTGATAGAATACCAAGGGTGCAAACTGTCATCAAGGCAAAGGGTGGCTACTTTGAAAATTCTCAAATATATTTTGATTTGTTTAACACTTTGGGTTACTACATAATTCTAGATACTACATAAGACTAGTCATTCAACTGAGACTGCTCTTCTCTGTATCACGGAGGCGCTCCGCACTGCTAAAGCTAACTCTCTCCTCTGCTCTCATCCTTCTAGACCTATCGGCTGCCTTCGATACTGTGAACCATCAGATCCTCCTCTCCACCCTCTCAGAGTTGGGCATCTCCGGCGCGGCCCACGCTTGGATTGCGTCCTACCTGACAGGTCGCTCCTACCAGGTGGCGTGGCGAGAATCTGTCTCCTCACCACGCGCTCTCACCACTGGTGTCCCCCAGGGCTCTGTTCTAGGCCCTCTCCTATTCTCGCTATACACCAAGTCACTTGGCTCTGTCATAACCTCACATGGTCTCTCCTATCATTGCTATGCAGACGACACACAATTAATCTTCTCCTTTCCCCCTTCTGATGACCAGGTGGCGAATCGCATCTCTACATGTCTGGCAGACATATCAGTGTGGATGTCGGATCACCACCTCAAGCTGAACCTCGGCAAGACGGAGCTGCTCTTCCTCCCGGGGAAGGACTGCCCGTTCCATGATCTCGCCATCACGGTTGACAACTCCATTGTGTCCTCCTCCCAGAGCGCTAAGAACCGTGGCGTGATCCTGGACAACACCCTGTCGTTCTCAACTAACATCAAGGCGGTGGCCCGTTCCTGTAGGTTCATGCTCTACAACATCCGCAGAGTACGACCCTGCCTCACACAGGAAGCGGCGCAGGTCCTAATCCAGGCACTTGTCATCTCCCGTCTGGATTACTGCAACTCGCTGTTGGCTGGGCTCCCTGCCTGTGCCATTAAACCCCTACAACTCATCCAGAACGCCGCAGCCCGTCTGGTGTTCAACCTTCCCAAGTTCTCTCACGTCACCCCGCTCCTCCGCTCTCTCCACTGGCTTCCAGTTGAAGCTCGCATCCGCTACAAGACCATGGTGCTTGCCTACGGAGCTGTGAGGGGAACGGCACCTCAGTACCTCCAGGCTCTGATCAGGCCCTACACCCAAACAAGGGCACTGCGTTCATCCACCTCTGGCCTGCTCGCCTCCCTACCACTGAGGAAGTACAGTTCCCGCTCAGCCCAGTCAAAACTGTTCGCTGCTCTGGCCCCCAATGGTGGAACAAACTCCCTCACGACGCCAGGACAGCGGAGTCAATCACCACCTTCCGGAGACACCTGAAACCCCACCTCTTTAAGGAATACCTAGGATAGGATAAAGTAATCCTTCTCACCCCCCCCATTAAAAGATTTAGATGCACTATTGTAAAGTGGCTGTTCCACTGGATGTCATAAGGTGAATGCACCAATTTGTAAGTCGCTCTGGATAAGAGCGTCTGCTAAATGACTTAATGTAAATGTAATTCCATATGTTATTTCATAGTTTTGATGTCTTCACTATTATTCTACAATGTAGAAACATATTATTATTATTATTATTAATTTAAAATCTAGAAAAACCCTTGAATGAGTATGTGTCCAAACTTTTGACTGGTACTGTATACAAACGTGACCTAAGACTTGACTGAAACCAACTTTGCCACCATTCATGTATACATATCCAAATTAATGTGATATGAGATACTCACTAATTGACTGCGCAACGTACACACATTTGATTTCAGTTTGAATGTGATATGGGGGTTAGAGGCATGTTTATTCTGACATTCTAAAGAAAACATTGCCATGTTGATCTGACCCTTGCTGTTGAAATACCAGTGTCTGACGCTCAGCTGTCGCAGATGCACCTCCCCCGACATTTATCTACTCAGGTGCTTCATTCTTACCACTCAAACGAGCCCTTTGAGTCAGCGTGTCAGATCTTAGAGTAAAGCAAATTAACGAGTGCTACCTAGTGGTTAAACATGGAATAGCCGTTGACAAAAAAATCCAACTGGTGGAAGAGGTAAAAGTACCGGCAAAATCCAGGCTAGAATGGTGTTTGTGTGGGGTTGACACTATTATAAAGGATTGCTACAAAGGCCCAATAGTAAAGAGCCACTCCTTGAGATAATGGTAGTAAAATAAAAACACTACGTATGTTTAAACAGATTTAATATTTTTTGAAACATTGGGTTTGGAAAAAGTACAAATGTGATCTGTACGCCACAGTATGAAACCAGCTCAATTTGGTGCAGAGCTAAAATGGTACGTTCCTTTAAAAAGTGTATTCTACAGATGTATTTATATAATTAACCAGCCTTACCTGACACACACTCACTAAAACCGATACAAGTTACACATTTTAAATACATAGACTGATCCCTGTAATACCTTTACACATATAAAAAAAAAACTTTTTTTTTTTAAAGGCTGAAAAAGTACATTACAGCAGGGGTTCTCAACTTTTTGGGGCCGGGGACTCGTCATACCAAATTCATCAGGGACCCCCTCTTAACCAGAACACAACTCCAGTGAGAAGAAGTAGCATACAAGCTAATACCCTACAAGCCAATGTCCTGCAATTCTACACATTTTTCTACGAGGCAGAGAAAACTTTAATTACAGTGCATTCATGTTCTGCATTTCCTTGGGTGAGAGGGGGACAAGTAATGAGTTGAAAAATAGATAACTGGTGGAGTACTGTGGATACCAATATCCTTGTGAGCCTCCCAGGGCCATTCTGCCCAAAGTTAAGAACAAACCGTAGATTAATAATATTAAATTGAATTATACCCTCTTAAACTTAATCCACGGATTCCTTCAACACACCTAATTTAATAATTAATCTGTTAGTAATATTCATGATTTTCTTTAAAAATTTAAAACAAAAACTGTTATTTTGAGATCTGGCCGCAGACCTCCTGCATTACCTCCCCAGGGGCCCGTGAAACCCAATTTGAGAAACCCTACATTATAGTACAGGAGACCACAATGCTAACTTGTATGTCAGTAAGTCATGCAGTATTACAAATCGTTCCACTACAGAAAAACAGCAAAGCACTACAGCTGTCACAGTGAGAAAGAGGGCAGCCGGGAAGTGTCTCTACAAAACAAAGTTTAAAAATCTCTCATAGAGTTGATGGTTTTTGGACTTTAACGTCTAGAGGTCTCTGCTACTGGCCAGCAATGCTGTTGTCAGTGACCCTTTTGACATTTGCATACATAGTAAGTTGAGAAGGGTCTCCAATAAGGAGGAGTTTCTCTTCCATAATTACGTCCATTTAGAAAAATATAATTAATATGTTACGAGAAAGTTGCTGTTGAAGAAAAAGCATTTCCCAAACCTGGGCAATGCTCTGAGTATGTGGTGAGAAAAAGACCAAAAGCTACAAAATGTAATTGAATAAATAAGATTGCATGACATCCGTAAAAAATCAAGTGGGATCTGTGATGTTGACAGAATCGTATCCACCTTGCGCAAAACATGCTGCTGGACCCGGGCAGTGTTAACGAGGTTCTCTCCTCATCCACAGTCACATCACATCCAGTGGCAGAGTAAAAAACTTAGGGTTAGAACATTTAAAACATGTTGAAATTGAGGATGTGTCCTTATTTTCATGCCAACATGAAAGAGGATTTCCATGTATAGCATGGTCACCTGTTTTCCAACAAATAACATAACTGAAAAGATCAAAATGATTGAGAAAACACAGGAAGGAGGGAGGGAAAGGTAGAATGGCATCAGGCTTTCAGTGTTAAAACAACGAAGCCACTGAGCCGTGGTTGGGTGGGCTTGTCGTTACGGTAACAGCAGTGAACTCCCTGTCCTGTCAAACTTCTTACCCTTTGAGAGGGCGGCCACTTGTTTCAGCAGCTCCCGGTTTTTGGCCTGTAGTAAAAGAAAAGTGAGTATGTGACCATCTATGCTTAATGAAAGCCTTTACCACAACCTAGGAGCGTTTGATTATAGTGCCTTCAGAAAGTATTCACACCCCTCGACTTTCTCCACATTTTTGTTGTGTTACAGCCTGAATTTTAAAAAAAGGGATTAAATTGAGTCTTTAGTCAAAAAGTATTCAACCCTTTAGCTATGGCAAAATGTGATTAACAAGTCACATGGGCTCACTGTGTGCAACATGTGTTTCACATTGTTATTAAATGACTACTACTCTCTGGTCCCCACCAGAGCATGTGAGGAGAGTTGAGCGGTTGGAAATCCCACTCATTGAGTGGTGCACCACACCGGTGCTCCAGGTCTTTCCCTAAAAACCACGCCGCGCTCACAGAAAAACAAACTGCCGCTCCAAATTCCCTCCAATCAAATCACAATTTAACCAACACCCATCTATTTTTGTGACCGCCTAGACCTACCAATTGGTTTGTAAGTATTGCAACCAAACCATGTGGATTTTAATGAAAAGTATTTGAATAAACATGAAAAGAAGCTAACATTTCAAATATACTAAATGTCATATTAAACAGCATATAAACACTAAATAGGCCAGTAGCCAGACAGGGAGCCTAAGAAGGAACTAAAATGAATTTTTAAAAGACATTATTTCAAGGCTATAGCCTACAAAAAAATACATTGTGAAGCATTTGCGACATAATAGGCTGGTAGGGACAAACATTTTGTTGTATTAAATAATGAATCTATAAATTGTGCATATAGGCTGTGACTTACTTAGAATGAAATACAAAAAAAAAAAAAAAAATCGTATTAAAAACTTGTTACGCCAGTCTATGGCTTCAGGCTCATGTGATGATGACTGGTGAGCAGGCCAGCAGCTGAGAATATCCTCTCCACACTTGCAGAGCCACTGGGGATGCTAAACACCCCTTTGGCCACTCTTGCCAGGCTGAATACAAAGTTATGTTTGGGGCAAATCCATTTTTATTTATTTACATTTTTTATTGAACCTTTATTTAACTAGGCAAGTCAGTTAAGGACAAATTGTTAAGGCTACCCTGGGGCGGCAGAGTGTTGGACTAGTAACCGGAAGGTTGCAAGTTCAAACCCCTGAGCTGACAAGGTTCAAATCTATCGTTCTGCCCACTGTTCCTAGGCCGTCATTGAAAATAAGAATTTGTTCTTAACCGACTTGCCTAGTTAAATAAAAAAGGTCAATTTTTATTTATCTTTTACAATGACTGCATACTCCGGCAAAATCTGGACGAAGCTGGGCCCAATCGTGCACCACCCTACGGGACTCCCAATCACAGCCGGATGTGATACAGCCTGGTTTCGAAACTAGGGACTGTAGGGACGCCTCGTACTGAGATGCAGTGCCTTAGACCACTGCACCACTCAGGATAGCGCCATAGTATTATTGGAGACCTGGATACCTATATTTCTGTCTATTTTTTTGTGTGGAACATTTAGAATGAAAAGTTAAGATTGTAAATGTGGTGGGTGGTAGGGGCTACAATCAAATGTGATAAACTTTCCCAATGTTTCCTCTCTGTCTAGCCTATGGGAAAGTGTTTCTGGTCAGAAAGAACAGTGGTCACGATGAAGGGAAGCTGTATGCCATGAAGGTGAGTCTATAGTCTTTGACATTGTCTGAATATAACACATTACTGAGTACCACTCATATTGTTAAGCATAGTGGTGGCTGGATCATATTATAGGTATCCTTGTAATCGTTAAGGACTGGGGAGTTTCAGGAAAATATTTTTACAGAATGGAGGTAAGCACAGGAAAAATCCTAGAGGAAAACCTGGTTTAGTCTGCTTTCCACCAGACACTGGGAGATTAATTCACCTTTCAGAAGGACAAAAACCTAAAACACAACGCCAAATTCTACACTGGAGTTTCTTACCCTGAAGACTGATTGGCCGAGTAACAGTTGACTTAAATCTGCGGCAAGAACTGAAAATGGTTGTCTAGCAATAATCAACAGCCAATTTAACAGCGCTTGTAGAATATTGAAAATAATGGGCAAATGTTGCACAGTCCAGGTCTGCAAAGCTCTTACAGACTTACCCAGATACTCAAAGCTGTACTTGCTGCCAAAGGTGCTTTTACAAAGTATTGACTCAGGGGTATGAATACTTATGTGGAAACATGTTTTCACTTTGTCATTATGGGGTATTGTGTGTAGAAAATATATTTAATCAATTTTGAATTCAGGCTGTAACAACAATGTGGAATAAGGGGTATGAATACTTTCTCAAGGTATGGTTCATCCTACTGTGTCTAACTTTTTAGGAAAGTTTTTTGAATCCCATCTGCTTGAGAAGCAACAGGTATGTTGCAATATGAGGTCCTCCAACGACAACTCAGGAAAGCATGCAGTTTATTAGGCTACAGATGAAATAAGTTATGAACTTCACAGGGTGGTGAAAGCGCACGGTGATGAGCTTCATGCTCCTCTCCAATAAAACGTCAAGAGTCTTACTATTTGTCAAATAAAAATTCTTGCTCTTTTGTCCATAACAAATCATGTAGGCTATACCTGCACTGTATCTGCAAGCTGTTGGCTAGAGTGCACGTGCCAATACCAGAGTGGGCACATTCACTATAGAGTGCAAAATGTTGAGAGAAAACGATCAGTAGAGTTAAAAATGCAATGGATACCCATTTAACTTGTATATTTATTCGGTACATGGGAATTTAACCGCAAAATATATTTTTACGTGCACTACGTCATCACGCACTGCCTTTTATGACCAACAAGTCAATTTGATGGAAACATCTTGGATGGGAAATTGTACGCATTACTTTTATGCAGATTTTAGAATATTCACATGAAACTGTGTTGCCAATTGGATGGAAACCTAGCTAGGGGCCCACAAGATGTCTTGTTCTTTCATGTCTATATGGTAATTTTTACTCTACCTGTTGCTGTTCCATGGCTTCTTTGTGCACCTTCTCCATGTTGTTCATCTTAACCCTCATGTTAGATTCCTGGTACTGGAAGTCTGCCTTGAGTTCTGTGAGCTGGAAGGACAAAACAAAGAGGGAGACGATCTGGTGAATACAACATGACCAGAAGTCACATTGAACATAGCAAAACGGACAGTTTGTCAAATCAAATCGTGTGTCGAACACAACAGGTGTAGTAGACCTTACTGTGAAATGCTTACTGACAAACCCTTAACTAGATTTTCTTAACTGCGTTGTTGGTTAAGAAAATATTTACTAAATCAACTAAAGTAACAATAATGAGGCAATATGAAATGGGATACTGAGTCAATGTGCGGGGGTACAGGTTAGTCATGGTCATTTCTACATGTAGGTAGGGGTAAAGTGACTATGCATAGATAATAAACTGTGAGTAACAGCAGTGTAAAAACAATGCAAATAGTCCGAGTGGCCATTTTAATAATTGTTCAGCAGTCTTATGGCTTGGGGGTATAAGCTGTTAAGGAGCCTTTTGGTCCTAGACTTGGCGCTCCAGTACCGCTTGCTGTGCGGTAGCAGAGACAATAGTCTATGACTTGGGTGGCTGGAGTCTGACCATTTTGAGGCCTTCCTCTGACACCGCCTAGTATATAGGTCTTAGATGGCAGGAAGCTTGGCCCCAGCGATGTACTGGGCCATACGCACTACCCTCTGTAGCACCTTACGGTCAAATACAGAACAGTTGCCAACCAGGCAGTGATGCAACGGGTCAAGATGCTCTCGATGGTGCAGCTGTAGAACTTTGAGGACCCATGCCAAATCTTTTCTCCTGAGGGGGAATAGGCTTTGTCATGCCCTCTTCACAACTCTCTTGGTACCATGATAGTTTGTTGGTGATGTGGACACCAAGGAACTTGAAGCTCTCGACCCACTCCACTACAGCCCCGTTGATGCGAATGGGGGCGTGTTCAGCCCTCCTTTTCCTGTAGTCCACGATTGGCTCCTTTGTCTTGCTCACATTGAGGACGAGGTTGTTGTCCTGGCACCACACTGCCTGGTCTTGGACCTCCTTCCTATAGTCTCATCATTGTCAGTGATCAGGCCTACCACCGTTGTGTCGTCAGCAAACTTAATGATGTTGGAGTCATGCTTGGCCACGCAGTCGTGGGTGAAAGAGGAAGTACAGGAGGGGACTAAGCACGCACCTCTGAGGGTTCCCCATGTTGAGGAACAGCGTGGCAGATGTGTTGTTGCCTACCATTACCACCTGGGAGCAGCCCGTCTCAGCAGTGGTCGTTTAGGGGCATGAATTACTGTGACGATACAATTAGGTGTGTACCTTTCGGTCCTTCTCCAGTATTGTCTGATCCCTCTGTTGAAGCATTCTCTTTAATGACATCCCTTCCTCTTTCAGCTGGCTGATCAGAATAAAGTTGTCCGTTCCTCCAGAATCCATAGATTGGGTAATGGAACTACTGATGGGAGAGAGGACAGAGAGCAGGGAAGAAAAGTTGTCAGAAAAAGGAAAGTACCTTAACTCAGATCTTTCACACTGACCCACTTTGTACCATTACCTAATCCAACACACCTTGATGGCATCTATCACAGAGATGTGTGTTAGAACAATAGAGGTCAAAAAAGTGTCAGTAGGAACCTACTGGATGTTTTCCATGGTTACTTCAAAAGTTAGAGCTGGCTTGTAACTCCTTACATGTGATTGAAACTCCTCTCGTACCTGTCCCCGTTGGATGGCTTCACATCTAGTTTTGGCTTCTTCTTTGGGGTCTCCTTCTGGATCGAAGAAGATTTATGGCTGAGGGGAGAACCAACACACAACTTTAGCCACTGAGGCTCTCCATCAGACCTGTAAAGTGTCCCAGAGTATACCATAGTTCAACTAAGTTGTATAACTAGGCTAAAAGACTTGTCATAACAGTCAATCAAGACGGGAGGGGGTACGTCTTACCTCTGCTTCCACAGTCCCTGCTCCTGCTCTGGACTTAGGCTCCCACTGAGTCTACAAAAAGACAATAAAGAACAAACACCAAGTTATCAGAGATTTTTTCAACGTGTTCCTTCAAATATCTGACACATGCATCATTACTCAGAGACCACAACATCCTTCCAAAAAGTGCTCGTTCAGCACAATAGATGTACAGTATTGTGACAGAGTAGAGACCTGCAGAAGACCCGCATCACAGAGGAAGTAATGGCCTAACAGTTAGAGGATAGGGCTGTGGCACCATGGCCTACTTATGTGAGCTGCTGTGTCTGTGCTGCTGGTGGTGTTGATGATGCTGCTGCCTGGAGTGGTGGTCCTTCTCATTGAGCGAGGAGTTGGAGTGGGAGGAGCTGAAACCTTTCCTTTGCTCCTTGGTCTTCTGCAGCACACGGCGGTAGGACAGAGTGCATAGCCAGCACAGCAGCTTCCCATCCACCTGACAACACACACACAGGAAAGTGGAAAATACGCAATCTCATGAGTGCTGGACAAAATGTGTTAGGGTATCAATGCAGCGGGTGTGCGTGCCTACCTTCCTCCTACCCTCTTCCTTGCGGTCAAATGCACACTGTTGTTTGCATTGCTCACAGGTCTGTGGAGGGCCATACTTCTTCTCTGAGTTAGTGCAACGCTGACACTTTGTTCCAATGAAAGCAGCAATGATGTTACAATACTGGCAGGGTTTAGGCTGAGTGGGGAACAGAAGATTTGGCAAACATAACCATAACGAAGTTAATACATGTTGTAAAATTATAACAGAGGCGTCAATTCAAGTCAAAACTTACCGTCCCAAACTGCTTTACATTCTGGGCACATTTCTTGCAAATTGTGTTTGTTTTGCTGGAATAGAGAACGTGAAAAAGAAATCGCATCAACATCCTGGAACCAATGTTATCACTATATTACATGGTGATGCCTTTGGAGCCTTTGGAATAACAATACCATACACAGTAAAGGTGATGGAGCAAAACTCGCCTCTCCTGCTGAAACTCTGATCTGCAGTATGTACACTTGACGATGGGATGAGCGATGCGACACTCCTGTTGACACAAGAAACAAAGCCGTTCAAGGCCATTTGCTTAAAAATAAATGCAAACAGATACAGTGTAGGACATAACATTTGAAGAGTTCACTAAAATCTAAATCAGAGAGTTTGGTTTGTCCCAAATGTCAAAACCCCTTTGTATGGGGTTATTTAGTGTTATGCATTTGTTTACAATAATTAACCATGCATGGAATAGTGCTCTTACCTTTTATTCAGACACAGGTTTTCAAGCCTTCTGCCCAGTATGTGTGTGTGGTATGCTTATTATGGCAATGTGAAATATGCATTTCCAACGCATCCGCATGAATACAAGAATGTGATAATTTGTCACAAATTTCAACTTGATTTTTGACATTGCATGAAGAATTTATGTGGAACATAACCTACACTACTGGGCGAAGAGGGATGCTACACTGTGCCTCCTAGAATTCAATTTCGTAGCTGCCGGTAGGTAAAATACACTGGCGCTGTGGCTACATCGGTGATAAATCCAATTTGTATTATTTGTAAAGGGCATGAAGTGTAAACAAATGCTAAATGAACAGGTCATGGGAGACGTAATGTTAAAATATCTAGCTAGCTAGTTAACCAATGTTCATCTGACGTTATTTTGTCTGCTACATCCAGCAGACTGCATGAATAGAAAAAACATTTCGCGAATAAATTATATCGTCCTGCGTGACATTATCTAACAAGGTGGCCATTTGCGTCCCAGACAGGCTGCAAGGATAATAGTTAGTTGTTACATAATCTATCATCAAAGCCATCGCTTGCGATAAGTGCTGAATGTGGCCAGAGACCTTATAATTAAACATCCAGGGAGCAGTCGAAATGCTTATGAGCCTGTAGCAGTTGCTTTGTAATCTATTCATATTGCAAAATGTGGTGCTAGTTAACTAGCTAGCTATCACCCAAACACTTCCAGTCCAAACCTTGCACAGTTGCTGTCCCTGCGACAGTTCTTCGAAAGGATACCGCTGGTTACACTTCGTACACGCGTACAGGGCCGATGTTGCCATTATCACCAAGATCAAGAAAAAGTCAAAGATAAAAACAAATAGAGTGAAATGGCTAGTCACCCAGACAATGTGTTGTCAAACAATTTCCTTGGTAGCTAACGTTAGCTAACTAAGCCTGTAGCTAGCCAATAATAGCTAAGCTAATGCTAAATAAACAGCTAAATATTATTAAATATCTATCATCTCTCTCCGTTGGCTAGCTAACATAAGTTACTTGACATAGTTAGTCAAAAATACTGATCTAGCATCCGCAAAATGTATAAACAAGAGTAAAATGTAAATAGTTTTTTCGCTGTTCTTAGCTAGCTATTCCTATTTTCCCTTTCTCTTTTTTGTATCCGCAGCGTCGTCATTCAAACCGGATGCGGCCAACGACAGAAGAAAGAGAAGCCAATCATGACACATCATTAGTGCGCGGGACTTTGTATTTTGAAACACAGAAGCCAATCACAGTGCAAAACAACACAGCGATTAAGTTCCATTAAACTGCCTCAATTTGTATCACTGTGATAAGAGGAATATGGAAACAAAGTAACTAGAATGTACATATGCTGTATTACTGTTAGATCTTTTAATTCTAAAAGCTCGCTGCTACATGTAATTAAATGTCACTGTCAGGTGACTGGGGATAAAAGAGAACAATATATTCATACCGTTGTGTACATTGTCAGAGTCATTCTGAAAATATTAGGCAATGCAATGGTACTATGAATTCTGTTGAAGATTGTGTTCACAACACACATTTAATTTGTGGTGGTCTTTTATTTATCATTAAATGAAGTCAACAGCAACCGGGGTCAATCCCGGATCAAAGAGCAAAGTAAATCCAGGCTGGATAAACTGCTGATGTGCTGGGCCATATGCTGTGGTTCACAGGCAATATAAAGTACTTTGTCATGTTGTATCTACCTACCTACTAACAATATATTGGTGATCATAATATATAAGGACAAGAAATAGTTTTATTTCCAATTTTGCAAATTAACATTTAAACAAAAACAAATAAATTATCAAAATATTGCAGTCAAACGTGTATTGTTGACAGGCATGGGTTACAGTCCATGGTAGTCAGCTTGTTCTAAGTTAATGGCCCGCAATTAAATTGACCATAACATTCTTACCAAATTAATTATTCTACTAACACATAAATATTAGATAAACAGTTAATGATTTATATTGATTAAGGATGTGCCCTTGCGAGGCCATGAAAAAAGCCACTTCACTAGTGGGGAATGAGCCTCACTACTTTTCCTCTGGTTAGTAAATCAGATCACTGTTCAAAGACAAAATCCTGTTGTGACTATTTATTTTAAACAACAGTGCAAAGCTCTACATCACTGTGCCTGTGAGATGCATGTTGTTGGCGATTCTTAACATTTTCCATGGAGGAATGGTTGGTGCCATCTGTGGCATTCAGTTTCTAGTTTCTGTAGAATTTGTTATTCGATACATATGCAGCATTTATTAACAACCTGTGGGTATGACCTTTCAACTAAACCATGTCATGCACATTGTCAATTTTACTGATCTGTTTTGGGTAAACAGTCTGCAACGTGACGTACACATCATCACCAAAGCCCTCAAGTTATCACCTAATTATAACTGAGACTCAGAGCTCAGTATTAACCTAAAAGTCTATGGTATAAACTGTACACACAACCTAGGCTAAGAGAATGGAAATAATATGTAGTTAACTTGCTAGTAAAAAAAACATCAACATACTGATCAGATGGAATGTCATACATAACTATACACCCACATTCATTCATACCTATTTGGTCAAAATGTGTCCATCCAAATCAAATCAAATCAAATTTTATTTGTCACATACACATGTAACTATTTTCTCAGCTTCAAAACCATTTGCAGACATTTCTGACTTCAAAACCTATTTGGAATATGTCAAGTAGAAATAAACAGAAAATTGCTTAAATAGCATGTCTTTTTTTCTTTTTCAATTCTCCACCTCGCTTTCACAACGAAGAAATTCATTGAGCATATTAGCTACTTGTTTTATCCTATTAATAATTTAGTGTACTTATTACTTTAGAATAAACTAATGCATTAATACTGGATGTAGTTAAGCCGATATGCAATAGCATAATGTAGTTAAGCCGATATGCAATAGCATACTTGTGAGGGATTATTTGATGATCATTATATGTTACAGTACTCTTGACCCTGGTAGCAGAGGTCAGTGAAGTAAAGTATGGCTATAGTGAGGTGGTCTCAGAGATAAATAGAGGACTCATTTATATATGTGCCATTATAGCATGTGTGACAGCATGGGCAGTGCCATTGAGGCTACAACCCATAGGAATCACCACCCTTTTGAAAACGTTGATTACTTTAAAATGGCAGAAGCATGGTGGAAGCCCTTAATGATGCTGCCCAAGCTAAACAGCCTTTTGGCCACTAGAGGCCTCTGTTATTGTCTATGGGTGGTCTGAAACAGAGGCAGCACGTCTTTTTGATGCATAGACAACATAGGGTTCTGACCATAGACATATACATTCATATTCTTATTCTATTTCTATGGGTCTGACCCTGTACGAACTCAGCTGTTGGAGTAGCAGTGAGATGGAACATCCAAAGGCCAATACATGGTTTCTACAGACACTTGGTGGTTGCGTTGCTTTCTACAGGAGTGTGTCATGTTAAGCAGGAATGTGTGACACAGCAAGTCCCCTGCAGTGCAGTCTATTAGTTATGGGCATGGCACCTTATCGTTGTGAGGCCTCAGTCCTTAGCCTTACTCTATAAGCCCCCTGTCAAACAAAGGTCTGAACGGGAGTGATGGAGCGGGTGGGCGAGCCAGCCCTCTCAGTGGAGGAGGCAGAACGATTGGTCACGTCTCGCTGTAGCTCCTCCACCCTCTTCTGAAGCTCCGCCCGCTTGGCCAGCAGCTCCTTGTAGCGCTGGTGAACAGGCTCCTGGGAAGAAGGTACACAAACAGTAGTGGTCAACACTAGAACATAACTATGCTAAAACAAGCATATAAACTGCCATTTATACTCATACTAACAATGCAACAGTAAAAATGTAGTCCCCCACAAATTATGCAGCCACCCCCGGCCAATTGAGATACCGTGTGTGACTAACAAAACCCGCCTTGGGCCAATCATTGTAATTTTGTAAATGCCGGATCTTTATGGCAAATCAAATTTGTATTGTTCCATAATGTCCAATACTAGTGTCCAAGCTGCATTTGCTATCACTTTCAGCTCACGTGCCCAAAAACTGACTGCTGGTCCAAGAACTTCCAAAAGACATATTCCAGGTCGAATAAACTGGTCAAACTAAGTACAGAATCAATCTTCAGGATGTTATAATCATATATATCCAATAACGTTCCAACCGGATCATTCGTTTTCATCTGGGGCTGATTGGAACAGCCGTAGCACTCACAGAGAAATGCGCCACAGCAAAATGGCATTCTGTTGCGAAACCGACTATTTTCCCTCCCATTAGGTCAAAGTTCACAGCAAATGCTCTATTACACTTTCTACTGAATGAGGACATCTAGTGGAAGGCGTAGGACGTGTTTCCAGATCCATAACTTGTTGGGAAGGGAGGGGGCGATGACCTCAATGTTGCCCCAACTTTCAGAATTTCAAAACTTGTTTGGAAGATTGCCTGCCCTATGAGTTCTGTTATACTCACAGACATAATTCAAACAGTTTCAGAAACTTCAGAGTGTTTTCTATCCAATAGTAATAATACTATGCATATATTAGCAATCTAGGACAGAGTTTGATGCCATTCACTATGGGCACGCAATTCATCCAAAGTGAAAATACTGCCCCCTATCCACAACAAGTTTTAACACGTTTAGAAGTTTTACTCAAGTCGGCTGCAGTAAAGGAGAGTCCGCAGGTTTTGGTAGCGGGCCATGTCAGTGGCACTGTATTGTCTTCAAAGTGAGCAAAGAAGTTTAGTCTGTCTGGGAGCAAGACGTCCTGGTCCGAGACGGGCCTGGTTTTCTTTTTGTAATCCGTGATTGACTGTAGACCCTGCCACATACCTCTTGTGTCTGAGCCGTTGAATTGCGACTCTACTTTGTCTCTATACTGACTTGTTTGATTGCCTTGCTGAGGGAATATCTACACTGTATTCAGTAATGTTTCCGGTCAACTTGCCCTGGTTAAAAGCAGTGTTTCACGCTTTCAGTTTCGCACGAATGCTTCCATCAATCCACAGTTTCTGGTTTGGGATATTATTATTATAATAATTATAATTTTTTTACCCCTTTTTCTCCCCAATTTCGTGGTATCCAATTGTTAGAAGCTACTATCTTGTCTCATCGCTACAACGCCCGTACGGGCTCAGGAGAGACAAAGATTGAAAGTCATGCGTCCTCCGATACACTACCCAACCAAGCCGCACTGCTTCTAACACAGCGCGCATCCAACCCGGAAGCCAGCCGCACCAATGTGTTGGAGGAAACACCGTGCACCTGGCAACCTTGGTTAGCATGCACTGCGCCGGCCCGACCACAGGAGTCGCTGGTGTGCGATGAGACAAGGATATCCCTACTGGCCAAACCCTCCCTAACCCGGACGACGCTAGGCCAATTGTGCGTCGCCTCACGGGCTTCCAGGTCGCGGCCGGCTACGATAGAGCCTGGGCGCAAGCCCAGAGTCTCTGGTGGCACAGCTGGGGCTGCAGTACCGAGCCCTTAACCCCTGCGCCACCCGGGAGGCCCGGTTTGGGAATGTTTTAATAGTTGCTGTGGGTATGACATCGCCAATGCACTTGCTAATAAACTTGTTCACCGAATCAGCGTATTCATCAATGTTGTTGTTTGACGCAATGCGGAACATATCCCAATCCACGTGATCGAAGCAATCTTGAAGCATGGAATCAGATTGGTCGGACCAGCGTTCAACAGACCTGAGCGCAGACCTGAAATCGGGCCAGTGCTGTAGGAGGTATTGCGTGTGACTAACATACTAACGGGCAGAGAGAGATCCATAATCCCCTCCTCAATTTCATTCAGAGGGACAGTATTACTACTATCAACATCATTACTACTACTATGAAAGTGAGGTAGTTTGCCCAGACCTGTGGCCTCATGCGAGGGTTCCAGCGGATGTAGTATCCCACCCAGAGCTCCAGGTGGCGCATGCTGACCACTGGGAACAGCACATGGTTGGAATAGTTGACATAAAGAGGGTTGGTGAACTCCTCTAGCTGGCTGTTGATGTAGGCCCACAGAGAAACTGTCTTCTTAGGCAGCTCCTGCAGAACAATTAGATGTATGAGATGTTGCATTTAACATTAGCAAATAAAACATATCCATTAGCATATTCCTATTAGCACTGTTATGACAACTGTGTATGAAATGTCATCCATGAGAGACAGTCAAATAAACATTGAGTTTAGTTTCAGGTTTTCTGAATTGCACTCCATCCAAGTGGTGTTTAAACCTAACATAGTCTGCACTCTCACCTCCTTCAGCCTTTGCTGTTCACTGTTACACATGAATGTCCCAAACAGGCAGCTGTACATGTGGTCCAGGATGGTGACCAGGAAGTACTCGTTGAACTCAAAGGCTGCAGGAAACTAGACAGGAACAGTTCAATTATAATCCATATACGATCAGGAGAATCCGGAGGGATTATGTACATCAGGAAATCATCCCGTGTGTAATGTGTACTTTATTACTAAGCCTGGAATTTTTTCTGCTCAGGTCACATGACTACCCATCAACACCCCCTACCAGTGATGTCCCTCACCTGTCGGGTAATCTGCCACACACAGTCAATGAACTGCAGGAAGACAGGCGAGCGGTCTGCGTCTGTGTGGTTCTTATCCCCATGACCGATCCTCTGGAAGGAGAATGGGGAAGGAGGGAGAAGAACAGAAAGTCAAGTGACCGTAATGGCTGAACAAAACACAAGAAGGGTAAAGCTGTGCCATGGCGATGGTTGACCCATGTGAGTCAGGAAATGAGGAAATTTCAAACCATTTGAACTTCTCTTACCGCATTAGAATGTCCCAAGCATTTCCAAAACGTAAATGAATAATCAAGAGAATGTGTCCCAAGTGTTTTAGCTTGGTATAAGGAACACTACACAGTGAGAGGGAGTAAAGGCTTATTTACTAGCTGGAAGCGGTGGCCAAAGCTCAGCCACTCTTTCTCCAGCAGCACCTGGAAGCCACGGATTGTGCGGTAGTGTCCGTCCAGCATCAGCATGGCCAGGGAGGTGAGCTGGGCAGTACGGTCCCATCCATCACTGCAGTGAACCACCACTGAAGTCTTCCCAGACTCCACCTTGTCTGCAATACGCAGCGCCCCAGCCAGGATCAGCTACACAGGGAACAGACAGACAGGTTCAACAAATAATCTCAACCTTGATTTTTTTTCTCTCCCTTCTGTCCTCACCTTGATGTGCTCCAGCCAATGAGTGGACTCGAGGTTGGAGAGCCAATGGGACTCCTCGATGTTGGGATAGACCACCTCCTTCAGCTTGCGCAGTGACTCTCTCATCACATGGATGTTGTGGATGTCCAAGAACACCAGCTCTGCATTCTGATAGGCATCCTCACTCTCATAGCCACCCCCTTTCATCTGAGGAGAACGCAGGGAATGTAGTCATCATCTCTTAGAATTGAATATACTCTGAATAGTTTTCATACTTACAGAATGTAATTATCTGTGAGAGGAGATCAAAATCAAATCCAAAGAAAACAACACTATGGGTTGAGCATTGAACTGTATAGGCACCGTGTGTGGGAAATGCACTTTGACGCAAAATAAAACATGATTATTATTACTAACTACATACCTTGTTGGCGGCAGCATTGACGCTAGGCCTGGCATCGAAGATGAAGAGCTTGTGGGACTGAGCGTTGGCATCCATGATGGCCTGGAGGTACTTCTCATCGTCTTTGCTACGCTTGCCGTTGACCCCGACCATGGGTTGACTACAGCGGGTCACTGTGGCCTGGCTCTCTGGGTGAATCCATGACAGCACCTGCAGAGCCACAGCAGAGGCATTGGCACGGACAGTAACACAAGACCGCAGGTACAACATCAGCGTGGTACTACATCAGCGTACTACTACAGAGGTACCGCAGACAGTTAAAGAGTGGGGACAGTGTGTAGTGTAAATGCTAACTCACAGGTATCCTGCCCTTGGCTCTGAAGGCAGCCACTCTCTTCAACTCCTCATCTGGTATGTTGACAGGCACCACCAGGTTTGATGGGTAAGTGTCACACACTTCGTAGTGATCATTCACTTTAGTTATCCTCCAGCTCTCGTTGGGTATTCCCTACACACACATACGAGTATAAAAACATTTTAAAACAATTTATACCTAAAGCCCAGATTTTTGAAATCTTCCAAATACCTGTCTTTTGTATTCCGCTTGAGCATCATACACTTTCCAGCCATTTTCAGGATAGACCTGCCCATACTCAAAGGCAAAGATTGGCTGTGGATGACAGAGGGAAAAACACAGTCGGTCAGTTGGCCCTGGGCCTTTATAGTACACAGTAGCAGACCATGGGCAACAGACCTAGTGACTCACTCACCAAACCATTGGAAACAGGAAAGGCAAATTTCATCAGGATCTCAAAAATGGACTTCCTGAGTGAGTCCTCCATCTGCTTGTGTGCAAACCGCAGATTACGGATATCCTGAGGAGACAGAGTGACAGGTCACTGTAACCATTGTCATTTACACTCAGAGAAAGAAGAAGCACTAGAATGCAGTGATTAGAGTCTGAAGTATAAGAAAAATAAGAAAAATGCCTGTTCTCTTTGAGAGCAACAAAGAGATGATATATTAGTATAAACAGCAGGTAAGGGATGTTCCAGACATTTTTTTGGTGGTCACTGCTCACCTTGCAGACCAGCCCGTAGGAGACCTCACCACGGCTAGATGCACCTCCTATCTTCTCCACACGGCTCACTACCCCCAGGGGCAAGTCCAGCACAAACGCTGGTTCCTAGGAGACAAAGGAAATAATATGAACACTGATTTGACATCCTGAAGAGTGGAATGGAGACAAATGGAAAGCTGAAAAGCATACCCTGTCCATGCATCTGAAGAACAGTCTATAGTTGGTGACAGTCAATGTCCCCCTCAGTGCACCGATGTAAGGACAGATGTAAGTGACGTCTTTGGCTGTTAGAAAATACAAACAAAAGTTTAAGCAGGTCATTCCATTAAAGCCAGAATAACCCATAGCTGGGGGGTGGGGGAGATGACCTACCCATGTCTTGCACACTTTCCTTTGGTAGTAACTGTGGTTCTTCTTTGTTTGGATCCCTGAGCACCTGTATAAAAAACAATATCCAATGTTGAGGTAAAACATACAGAGTAGCCAACAGCACAAATCAAGTTCATTATTTTTACTTAAACACCAACGCAAATCTTTGAGGTTAGAGGGATGGAAGACTATACCTTGGCAGTAGCTTTAGGTCTGCCCTGAAATCATTAGGAGAAAAGAGAGAGGGTTAACCGCAGACATGTTTAAGATGCTATTGCTACATTAGTAGAACTGAATCTATGTAAAGTTATAGGTGAAAAGCCATGTACCAACCCGTAGTTCTGGGGAGAACTCTGTTGAGGTGGACACATTGTCAGAAGACATCGCATAGGGGGTCTTGGCAGCGTGAGTGGACCGGTCAGAACGAGACGTGGACGTACTGTCAACAGAATTGCAGAATACGTTTACTATAGGATAATGACCAGTGAGAAATAATACCATACCAAAATTGCTTGTTCATTTGACAGCCGTGTTCGCCAAAGCAGAAACTAAATGGCTGGCACCAAGCCCAGGGGACTGGAGAATAGATCCACTCTGTATGTTACAGACCCTCTCTGATTTCCAGTCCCATGGGCTATTTGTACCCAGACTAGATGGCTGTGGAATCTGACATTATGTCTAGCTAACTAGATAACGTTAGTCGTATAAACTAAGGCTGCTATCTTGGGCCAACTGTTTACCTTCTCGGGCTGCCTGCTATAGCGACTTTTGTAACCCGAATCTCCCAGTAAAGTTTAGCTGATACTTCAACAACTTTCATTGAAATACACTAGTATAATTCAATATCTTCACTGTCGACAAATGTTCGCCATATTTAGATAGCATGTAGTTAGATAACTATAAAAGCTCCTGTCAATCGACTACACAGGGAGCTAGTTGAACGAGCCCCACCTGGACAATGAATCAACGCTGGCCTGCCTTGACGAGGATTGCTTCGAGCCCAGACTGTCGATGCTTCCACTCTTCTCCATGGTAAATCTTAGTAAAGTTTTCAAATATATGAATTTGAGGCGATTGGGCAGATATCTACATGCAACTGTTTTGATTGCGTCCTTGGTGAAAAGTAAATCCCAGGTACAGACAGGAAGCTGCCATCTTTTCCCAGAGTCCCCCAATCCACAATAAACAAGGGAGTGGTGTTTGGAGTTGGGGGTAGCGCCCCCTGCCGCCATTACTGGTTATTACATGTAGCCCAACACTATCTTCATCATTAACAACAGCAACATGCTTCAGATTAAAGATTTTTAAAGATAAATATGTGGAGAGAAGGTGAAGATGTGGATTGAGAAAGGACACGTACTCAATACATTGGGTGAACAATATTTTACTTGTCCACAAGTATCAATTAAGAACAAATGCAAATATCCAGTGCATGATGTTAACATGTAGATTCAGAATTCACAGAATTATCTCTATTATTTGGAAATAGGAAAATGCAAACATACATACTGTACAGTACATCAACATAACTGAATATAGCTGTTCCAAAAACAAAAAGCATATAGACCCTATGCCATTTGTAGCTGTCACACATTCAAAAATCAATGTCCAAAGGGTGAGATGATCAGTCCCAGATTTAGACCAAACCCTGAAAACAACGTTTGGAGTTCTACAGGCAATACAAGGAATCCCCAAAGTGGTGGTAACGCCAATTAAACCATTTACATGTTAAGAAAAATCTGTGCTCTATCAACTAGTACATTTATAACAACAAATATACAGTTTTACAGTGTTATGTATTCCAATCACTAACATTGTTATATACACAATATCACAAAGTATATATTATCAATCCAGCAGTTTCTCACATTGAAGGCAACTTAGACAAAGTAAGGCAAGCTTGTAACATTCTGCTTATAATATACATGTTTTGACCTGGTAACACTCAATACCTACCTGTAAAGATTCACACAAAGTTCAAATATCATTGATAGAAACTCCAGGCAAAGGGGGAAAAAATCATTTGAAAAATGAGATCAAAGCCATCAGTATTGTCTTCTACAATGATGTGCAATCAATCCTTTTCTGCCTCCCCCTGCTATCTGCATTGTATTGCTCTATACCTGCTGCAATGTGACACATTCTAATGATCATTTAGATTTCTGTATCAGCAACAACACCACACCACAACCTGTAAAATAGGTGTATTTTCAGGGGGAGGTAATACATTACTGATGATGTAGTTGTTAGTTTGTCTTGCTGTGTCCTAGGGCTGGGCCAGAGGGCTACCATTGGTCTCATCGTCCCTGCTCTGTCTTTCCATCCTATCCATTCTGCTCTTCCTGTGGCTGCTCAAACTCTGCATCTAGATAATCCAGAGAATGGTTTCCCGGCTTGTGAGAGACCCTGCCCCACTGTTCTCTATTGCTGGCCACGGTGTCATACAGCTCTGCCGACCTGGGGAACAGGTCCTGGAGGAGTCTGCAGGAGAAGGGAGCAAAGCCGGGAGGAAAGTATAGTCAGACTCAAGCTAAGGAGGGACCACTAATATGTATATACAACACACAACAGTTGTTATTGTCTGAGTTAACAATTACACCACTCATCTCCTAGATATGGGGGTTACAGATCAGTCAGAGGCTCACTTGTAGATGGGCATGGCTATGTGCTCCATGAAGCCTGTCTGTAGCTCTGGGATGTAGGCCTTCTCTCTGTCCATCATCTCACTGGGACGGTTCCCCATAGCCTTCTCCTGCAGCCACAAGCACAGGGACACACACACACACAGGACATTGTAAAGGTTCCTGTACTACATGGACACAGAGAACAATATGATGGATACCATTTTTGGCATTCATAAAAAATGACATACATACCAGATCTCCTTGAGAAAAGAATTCCTTGTAAATGAGTCCCTGTCACAAAAACAAACATGAGTTTCATGTTAGCATACTACATGGAGACCATCTTACTAACAATAATAAAATAGATGTAAATGCAATAAGGAGGAGGGGTGAACACAGTTGGTTTAGCGGCAGCAGGTAGCCTCAAGGTTAGAGCATTGGGCCAGTAACCGAAAGGTTGCAGGTTTGAATACCGGAGCCAACAAGGTGAAGAATGTTTTTAATCTGTTGCTGTACCCTTGAGCAAGGCACTTAACCCTAATGACTCCAGGGGTGCAACCCCACTTCCTGCAGGTGTCTCAGGGGGAATTTGAATATCCCCCCAAAAAACATTTCCATTACACACGAGTATAAAAGGACAAATATAAGCACCCCCAAAATTCTTATTAGAGGAGTCAGATCTGAGTGGGTACTTACTGCGATCTTCCAGGTGGTCTTCCAGTCTTTGGTCTGGTCAGAGAGGTCACATGAGGTCATGATCAGGCACAGTAGCAGGTTATGGTGCTGAGGTTCTTTGGTGTTGTAGCCCACTGGAAGACAAAACAGACAATATGATCTAATTTCATTTTTATTTAACAGTGGGGTGGCAGGTAGCCTAGTGGTTAGAGTGTTGGACCAGTAACCGAAAGGTTGCTAGATCGAATCCCTGAGCTGACAAGGTAAAAATCTGTTGTTCTGGCCCTGAACAAGGCAATTAATCCACTGTTCCTAGGCCGTCATTGTAAATTAGAATTTGTTCTTAACTGACTTGCCTAGTTAAATAAAGGTAAAATTATATTTTTTAAAACTTGGCAAGTCTGTTAAGAAAAAAATCTTATTTACAATGACTGCCTACCCTGGCCAAACCCTAACCCGGACCAATTGTGCCCCGCCCTATGGAACTCTCAGTCACGGCCGGCTGTGATACAGCCTGGAATCGACCCAGGGTCTGTAGTAATGCTTTGACCACTGCACCACTCAGGAGCTCTAATAAGAAATGTAAGAGCTGTAGAAATGAAGATCTACCTTCCTACCGCTCACAAGACACTCAGACAGGATGTATGGGCCGGGGGATGACTTACCATCAGCCATTTTCTGTAGATCCTTCAGGATCCGTAGGTGATGAGCCAAGTCTGTGGCCAGGATGATGTCCCTCATCAGGTCAAGCATCCTCTGGTAGTCCTGGCAACCAAAAACACAACACAGAAACAGAGTCAAAATAGTACAAAACCAACTAGAAAAGAGGAATGTTCTTACATTGCTTTTGTCTTACCTTTCTGGAGAACTTCTCAAAGATATTGCAGCCCTGGGTGTTGAGGATGGCGATCGCCTGAGCAAAGTGGTGTCTCTGGAAATGAAAGCCAATTGTCAGTGGTGAGGCTGCAATTACATTTTATATCCACTAGAGGACAGCAAATACCCAGTGCGAAATCAACTCATGTTTTTACCTTTTACCTTTAAATGAAGGACACACATAATACATTTATGTTCATGATACTTTGTGTTTACCTCCAGCACAGATCCCTCAGAACTATACAGGCCAGCCAACACAGATTTCTGGAGAAGAGAAGACAAAACTGATTTTGTAATGCATGCTTCTGTGGCAGTTTGTGTGACTCCAGTAAGCTACATTATGCTTATTTGTTGGTCATTGATTCTATGGCTAAATTTAAAGGGAAACTCCGCCGCTTTTAACATTTGGGTTGTTATTAAGAAGTATTTATTAATGTCTTACACAGTGTGCAGTATTATGATTTCATGTCTATTGACTGTTTAATGATGAGCAAAATTGGAAATTGTTTGTGAAGTTTTCAAGTAGAATCTCTGAGATGACTAATAAAAGTTTTTTACGGACAGTCATTTTCAGCTATTTATATAACTCATCTGCAGTTTTCTGATCATATTGGAACAGCCTGCTATATGTTGCTCTGGTTGTCTTCATCCAAAAACCTATAGATATTATATTTATAGTCAGCTTCCTCCAGCAAACTCCCATGACTCCATTTGGCAAGACCACTCCCATGATCTCAAATAAAGTTGCAACTCCAGCCATTGCATTCTTTCCAAATAGCCTATATTTTTGTAGTGAATTACTTGTTAACTTCATACTTTTTATTAGTTCTACAGTGTTGTATTTGGCTGTTAATGTTGAAAATACTTTAGATGCAGCAAGGTTGGCTACTTTACTTAGCTAGCTAGCATTGCTAATGTTAACATCAAAGATACAGGCTTCAATCATTAGAGACTAGGATTCTGTAGTAATTAGCCTGTAAATGTCATGATAAATGTTGTGTTCTAACAGGCCTAAATGTTGTTTGGACTGTTGTTTAAGACAGTCACTAAGCTTAAGCTTGGCTGTTATTGTTTGCAAACACTATTATTTTGGGTGTAGCAGTCGAGCTAGCATGCTAGCTAACCATCAGATACAGTAACGTATTGTTAGCTTTTGTTTGCATCTAAATTTGAATGGCAATAAATAAAAATAAATAAACTTGGTGACAATACATAAACATATATTGGGCATGATATGCATGCAAGCATTATAATATGATTACAACACAAAAGTAATGTGAAATGCACTCGTAATTTATAACATAAGCTTAAAGCCAATTTATGCTTGATCTGAAAATGTGATCTGGCGGCACGAGTGTTGCAATTGCGGGGCCTCCGGGAGGTTGCCCAGATTCTGACCCCAACATAGTGTGGAATACACATATAAACAATAGCCTAAATGTAGAATAATTTTGCTGTGGAACAATGAGGAGATTTGTGGGGGGAAACGGTGCAGTCGTTTTACATCATGCTATCTTGACTGAGCTCCTGTGTCAAGCACTGGGAAACGGACTCCAACATCTCAGAAGAGGTAAGGTCTGGTCTTTTCGTTTAGCTAGTGGCTTGTAGCTGGATGGCTATAGAGATTAGCCCTGAATCACTAGGAGTGGTGCAGTGCAGACCAATTTATTGGCTACGTATGAAGAGCTCTCTGAAGCGCAAGAAGTATGAATGCTTTGAATTCTGCGGAGGCTGCATCTCAGTAAATGCTGTAAGGCCACTGCAGATGATGGATTGACCATTCATAGCCTTTTAGTCTGAGCTTGCTAGCCAGCTAAGCTAACTGCAGACTGGGCAATGCATTACATCCTGGGAGGTGAAATGCATCCTGGGAATTGTAGTATACGGTACATGAGGGCAAAACAGAAGCTTAAAAACATTAAGAACACCTGCTCTTTCCGTAACAGACTGACCAGGTGAATCCAGGTGAACGCTATGATCCCTTATTGATGTCACCTGTAAAATCCACTTCAATCAGTGTAGATGAAGGGGAGGAAACAAGTTGAAGAAGGATTTGTAAGCCTTGAGACAATTGATGTGTACCATGCAGAGGGTGAATGGGCAAGACAAAATATTTAAGTGCCTTTGAACAGGGTATGGTAGTAGGTGCCAGGTGCACCAGTTTGAGTGTGTCAAGACCTGTAACGCTGCTGTGTTTTTCACACTGAACAGTTTCTCATGTGTATCAAGAATGGTCCACCACCCGAAGGACGTCCAGCCAACTTGACATAACTTTGGGAGGCTTTGAAGTCCACATGGGCCAGCATCCCTGTGGAACACTTTCGACACCTTGTAGAGTCCATGCCCCGTCAAACTGAGGCAGTTCTGAGGGCAAAAGGGGGTGCAACTCAATATTAGGATGGTGTTCCTAATGTTTTGTACACTCAGTGTATACAGGTACTTACAGCACAATAACTGGTTATAAAGTGGTGGAATTGTCCTTCAAACTGCAAATACATTCTGAATGACGTAAGAATTATATCACAATAAATGTTTAAATCAATTTAATATAGGAAAGAGGAGCCAACTGAAGAGGAGCCAACTAAAAGTGGCAGCGATGATGTTCAAAGTAGTCCAAGCTACAAAATAAACCAACAGACCACTTGAAATACAATAACTCTCATTAACGGTTACAGAATTTTGTTTTGACTGTGACATGTTGTTTATCTACCTTAGTTGAATGCACTGACTGTAAGTCACTCTGGATAAGCACGTCTGATGAATGAACTAAATGTAAATTGTAACAGCATTCTTCCTCCTCTCTGAGGAGGAGTAGCGAGAAGGATCGGAGGACCAATGCGCGAGGACCAGTGGTAAGTGTCCATAACGTTTATTTTAAGACCAACTGAACACGATGAAATACAAAACAATAAATGTGAACATGAACGAAACAGTACCGTGTGGCAACAATCACCCACAAACCAAAAGTGAATCCCAAGCTACCTAAGTATGATTCTCAATCAGAGACAACTAACGACACCTGCCTCTG
Organism: Oncorhynchus keta; assembly: GCF_023373465.1. Lineage (NCBI taxonomy): Eukaryota > Metazoa > Chordata > Actinopteri > Salmoniformes > Salmonidae > Oncorhynchus > Oncorhynchus keta. The sequence goes on along the minus strand of NC_068431.1, from coordinate 38,104,897 downwards.
ATTGAGAACCATACTAGACTGAACTCAAAACCCCAACATAGAAAAACACACATAGACTGCCCACCCCAACTCACGCCCTGACCATACTAAATAAAGACAAAACAAAGGAAATAAAGGTCAGAACGTGACATAAATGTAGAAACAAACACCTCCTGGATATTATTATAATGAGCTCAGTCCCCAAATAAGTACAAATTTGGTCAGTCTGGACCAGACCAAATCTGAACAGATCCTAGACATGTAGGCCATGTTTCACAAGTTGAACAGCATAGTACAGTATGGCACAGTTCAGTACAGAAGAGCACAGTAGAGTAGGGTACAGTGCAGTTTAATTCAGTAGAATAGAGTACAGTTTAGTAGAGTACATTGGAGTAAAGTAGGGTACAATACACTACATTATACTGTGCTAAACTGTACTCTACTGTACTTAGCTATACTTTACTTTTCCTTACTTTACTGTATTGTACTCTACTGTGCTCTACTGTAATGTGCCAGACAGGACAAAATCTATGGCTGGGCCAAATATAGGCCAGTTCGGACCGGACGTGTCCGGATGTTGAATTGAAGGCTAGTCCGGACCAGAACAAATCTGAACCAAACATAGACGTCTATGATCTACTTTGGTGGATGTTGAAATCAAGGCTTGTCGGGACCGCACCAAAAACAATACAAAATAAAGACGGTTGGTCCGGACAGGACCAAAAAAAGACATCCAAAAGATGTCGGCGTCAAACTGTGCTTAGTGGGCAATAGAACAGTCTGTCTGTGTGTTTGTGGTATGAGGGATCTTACCGATGCCACCTGGAAGGAGTTGTTGGTCCCTCTGTGGTCCAAGTCATGACACATGCAGGACACAAAAAGAGCAAACATCTCGATGTCCCTGAAAGAGGACGCTGCAGTGTGAGTTGAAGTGTTCATGAGGGTGTTTCACTTTATCGTAACAACGTTTTTAAATGCATTTCTCTGTGTGTTCTTACTCTAGGTAGTTGGATAGCTCCAGGTTCTTGCAGAGGAGGTAGCAGAAATGAGAGACTGAGAACGCGTGCATCCAGTTGTGATATGGAGGGTCCCTGTAGCCTCTCTTCACCATCAGACAAAACCTGGCCAGCGTGTTCATGTTGATCTTGTAGGTGTTTATGAAGCCCATGTCCTCAAACATGCTGATCACGGCCTAGGAACAGGAGGCATAATCGAGAGACATGAGAAAACAGAAATAATACACACTACCAGTGTCTTTCTCCAAGATTGTGTGTTGACTGTCTCACTGTGGGTGTGCTATCGTCTGACAGGGAGCGAGGTGTGTAGGTGAAGCTGGAGAAGCTGGGGTGTATTTCCCCTACAGCCTGGATGCCCACAGTCAGTAGCCGGGTCACTTCATCGTCTGACACCTGAGAGACCGGGTCAAAGGTCAGGACATTAACTGCCAAATATAACAAAATGGCTGGATCTGCATTCATAGATTGAAGAGATAAGTTGAATAGGTTGAAGAAGAGCTCTGATTGGATGCTTTACCATCATGTGGTACTTCATCATCTCATTGGCCAGCTGACTCCTAAACTGTGCTTCATCAACCCTCTTATACAGGAGGGACTAAGGAGGAACAGAAAGCACAGGAGTCATTCAGCATGATGACAATATTGTTGATGACAAATTATTGTTAAACTATTTATCAATATCCACAGTAAGGACGATAACTTTAACTTTTTGGCATTTATTATTGTTCTAATTCAAGTGAACAGGAGCGTTCATAGTACAACGACAACTACAAAAAGAGTGGGGAACGATTACAAGAGCTATCGTTTGGATCACTTTCAAAGCGATTTCTTTTCCATATCCCTTTGATGATAAAAATTGACAACCAATCGAAAAAGCATTCTCTTGAAGTTTTCTTTGTTCTAGGTGCGCGAGGCTGCTCGGGGAAGAGAGACGGCTGAGTGCATGGTAAGCTTGCCTGAATAACTGGGCATGTGTGAGCATATTGGTGGCCACATTAATTATAGGACGACTTGGGAGAATGATGATCCACGACAAACAGCGCATGAGAAGGCCATATTTTACAAGTTTGTACCATATTTTACAATACATTCTGACAAAATACACACTATGACTGGCCTGCTAATATGCCTTTCTGGACCTTGTAAACGGTTGAGAATAGACCAATAACTAGATGTGCAGGCTAAACAGCGTTTGTTGTTGAATTACTACATTTAAATATGAGTTTCAATATTACATGTGCACCACCATTCAAAAGTTTGGAGTCACTTACAAATTCCCTTGTTTTTGAAAGAAAAGCACTTTTTTTCCATTAAAATAACACAAAATTGATCAGACTAATGACTATTGTAGCTGGAAACGGCTGATTTTTAATGAGGCCCATTATCAGCAACCATCACTCCTGTGTTCCAATGGCACGTTGTGTTAGCTAATCCAAGTTGATCATTTTAAAAGGCTAATTGATCAGTAGAAAACCCTTTTGCAATTATGTTAGCACAGCTGAAAACTGTTATTCTGATTAAAGAAGCAATACAATTGGCCTTCTTTAGACTAGTTGAGTATCTGGAGCATCAGCATTTGTGGGTTCTATTACAGGCTCAAAATGGCCAGAAACAAAGAACTTTCTTCTGCTACTCATCAGTCTATTCTTCTTCTGGGAAATGAAGGCTATTCCATGCGAGAAATTGCCAAGAAACTGAAAATCTCGTACAACGCTGTGTACTACTCCCTTCACAGAACAGCACAAACTGGCTCTAACCAGAATAGAAAAAGGAGTGGGAGGCCCCGGTGCACAACTGAGCAAGAGGACAAGTACGTTAGAGTGTCTAGTTTGAGAAACAGACGCCTCACAAGTCCTCAACTGGTAGCTTCATTAAATAGTACCCGCAAAACACCAGTCTCAACGTCAGCAGTGAATAGGCGACTCCGGGATGCTGGCCTTCTAGTCAGAGTTGAAAAGAAAAATCCATATCTCTGTCCAGTGTCTGTGTTATTTTGCCCATCTTAATCTTATATTTTTGAGACATGGACAAAAAAATGTATTTTCTTTCAATAACAAGGACATTTCTAAGTGACCCCAAACTTTTGAACGGTAGTGTACATTGAAGCACTGAATGGTCTTGTGTTACTACCTTATTACAAGGCCTACAGCGTGCAGTAGGATGCGTTAATCAGCTGATCGACAAGTGTACTGCAGAACGATTAGCGGTCCACTGGTGTGGATGCTCAAAATATAGTTATGTATAATTTATTATTATAGTTATCTTTATAGTTATTGTCCTTGGTGTGGATGACCCTTTAATCTATACAAAAAACATGATGTCAGGTAATAATCAGTTATAAGGTCAATAGGATAAGCAAAGGGGATGTCTGTGCACTCACATGAGCGATGCTGATGCCACAATATATGGAGAAGGCTGTGGCCAAGTCCTCATCCAGACGGGTGAACCATGGTCCATTCGTCTTGTTGACCAGCTCAGCCACGCCAATCACTTCTGAACAGAGAGAGAGAGAAAGAGAGAGAGATAGATGAGAGATGTACAATTATCAGTAGATAGATCAGAAATAGGGAGACGGGGAAATGGAGAGAGAAAGAAAGAAAGGCGGGCAGAAAAAAAGAGAGACGGAGAGACACACCTCCATGTTCGTCCTTTATGGGGAAGCAGAGGATGTTGCGTGTTCTGAAGCCTGTGCTGTCGTCCACGGCACGGTAGAAGAGAGGGTGGGAGTAGGCATCTGTGATGTTGAGGATCTTCCCTGTGGTGGCCACATGGCCTGCTATGCCCTGGTCAGCAGGGATACGCAGCTCTGTCTGAGATGACAAGAAAGAGGCCATTACACTATGGAAATAACAGTCATATACAATACCATTTTGTCTAAGATAAAAGTCTGTGGATTTGAGATTTGGGGGGAGTGAGTTTTGGATGATGACCCACCTCCTCATCGATAACCACTCCTCCATTAAACACCTTGGCAACTAGTTCATGACTGACACTGTCCAACAGGAACACAGAACAACTGGAGGAGAGATAGAAGGGTCATATTAATCAATGTTACTAACGCTTTTGTTAGCATCTTTGTGATAGCCTTATGGTAATACAGTACTTACATTTCTGCACTGGTGAGACTCCTGGCTTCTGCAATAATCTCTTTCAGCAGGACTGATACATCATCTGGAGACAGAAGTAAATAACTCTTGTTATAACAACTGACATTGCGCCACTAAAAATAGGTTAAGTATGATACTCACCCAAATGTGTGAAGAGGTTTTTGGCGACCTGAAGCAGTGCCTATATGAACCCAAACAGACACAGGTAACAGTTGAAGACCAGAAGTGTATTTGTGGGTATGCTAAAGATTCTCACCAGGTTAGGGATTGTTATGGACAAAGTTGAGCAGAGCAAGGCAAGCACAGTACAGTATTGGCTCAGTGGTCAATGAATGCAGTCAGGTAGCGTCTCCTTACCTGACATTCATACTTCAGTCTCTGTTCCTTCTGGAAGGCCAGTGTGCTGGTCAGTACTGAGGATGTGTAGCGGAAACAGTGCTGCACTATGTGTTCATCCAGCTCTGTGTGTCTGAAGGATGACAAACACACACACACACAGTATTTTACAGTAAGACACACACAGATGCAGCTATCCATGCACACAGGCATACACTCACAGGCAGCAGGATGCATGCTTATGCAAACACACATAGATAAATACCTGTCTGCTCCTTTTTTGTTGAAGGCACAGGCGAGGGCCACAACATTGGTGGTGGCCCGACACTCAACAGGAACACACAGCATAGAGAGAACTTCAAATCCCAGAGTGCTGTTCAGCTGCTGGTGTTCCTCCTACAGTATCAGCCCAGAGAAGAAGGGAAAGGGGCAGAGATGTAGAGAACACGAGCATCAAACACATCCAAACCTACTACTTACTGCAAGACTACAAAACACCACAATACTGATCAGGAACATTTCAGTGTTCTTACTGGAGTGACGTCTTGCAGGGAGGTGCTCTTCCTCTTCTCCACAGCCTGACCAAGGTGGCCAAACGTCAGCTGGACCCCAGACAGATAGACAGGGTCAGGCTGAGTAAGGGGCAGCAGCAGGGGCACAGGTGGTAATGTCAGAGGGGAAGAAGGGCTGTGTTGTGTAACTTACTGGGAAACTGATCTCTGCCTTCAGAACCGTGTCTCCAACTACCTGAGGAATAACAAAGACATCCAACAAACTTGTTATTGTTTGTTTATTTTTGCATCTTTTGCTTTGTTTTAGAATATTGAATATTGTGTGTGTATGTGTACCTGACAGAACAGCTGTTGGTTATCCTCTGATACCAGAAGTAAACAGCAGCACAATGATTGAGTCTGCTCCTCCAGCTGTGAAAACAACAATACAACCCATTCAGTCAAACAGTCACTGTATATCAATCAAAACAATCAACCAGCTCTGATAATTCACAGTTTATTTTTGGGTCTAGACTCACATAACGGATGACTTTTAGTTGGAGAGAGGCAGCATCCAGGTCATACAACTCTCCTATAGTAAGAAGGTGAAAGAATCAACATGAAGTCCTTACTTTATATTATTTTATAATATATTCTTATCTACCATTATCCAATACTCAGCATTGATGTATCTACATTGGCAAGAAAACGTATGTGAACCCTTTGGAATTACCTGGATTTCTGCATAAATTGGTCATGATATTTGATCTGATCTTCATCTTAGTCACAACAAGACAAACACAGTGTGCTTAAACTAATAATACACAAATTATTGTATTTTTCTTGTCTATATTGAATACATCATTTAAACATTCACAGTGTAGGTTGGAAAAAGTATGTGAACCCCTAGGCTGATGACTTTTCCAAGTCAGGAGTCAGCTAACCTGGAGTCCATTCAATGAGACGAGATTGGAGATGTTGGTAAGAGCTGCCCTGCCCTATAAAAAACACCCACAAAATTTGAGTTTGCTATTCACAAGAAGCTTTGCCTGATGTGAACCATGCCTCGAACAAAAGTGATCTCAGAAGATTAAATCAAATCAAATGTATTTATATAGCCCTTCGTACATCAGCTGATATCTCAAAGTGCTGTACAGAAACCCAGCCTAAAACCCCAAACAGCAAGCAATGCAGGTGTAGAAGCACGGTGGCTAGGAAAAACTCCCTAGAAAGGCCAAAATCTAGAGAGGAACCAGGCTATGTTGGGTGGCCAGTCCTCTTCTGGCTGTGCCGGGTGGAGATTATAACAGAACATGGCCAAGATGTTCAAATGTTCATAAATGACCAGCATGGTCCAATAATAATAAGGCAGAACAGTTTAAACTGGAGCAGCAGCACGGCCAGGTGGACTGGGGACAGCAAGGAGTCATCATGTCAGGTAGTCCTGGGGCATGGTCCTAGGGCTCAGGTCCTCCGAGAGAGAGAAAGAAAGAGAGAAGGAGAGAATTAGAGAATGCACACTTAGATTCACACAGGACACCGAATAGGACAGGAGAAGTACTCCAGATATAACAAACTGACCCTAGCCCCCCGACACATAAACTACTGCAGCATAAATACTGGAGGCTGAGACAGGAGGGGTCAGGAGACACTGTGGCCCCATCCGAGGACACCCCGGACAGGGCCAAACAGGAAGGATATAACCCCACCCACTTTGCCAAAGCACAGCCCCCACACCACTAGAGGGATATCTTCAACCACCAACTTACCATCCTGAGACAAGGCTGAGTATAGCCCACAAAAGATCTCCGCCATGGCACAACCCAAAGGGGGGCGCCAACCCAGACAGGATGACCACATCAGTGAATCAACCCACTCAGGTGACGCACCCCTTCCAGGGACGGCATGAGAGAGCCCCAGTAAGCCAGTGACTTAGCCCCTGTAATAGGGTTGGAGGCAGAGAATCCCAGTGGAAAGAGGGGAACCGGCCAGGCAGAGAATTTAAGAGGCAATTAAGAATTGTTGACTTGAATAAAGCTGGAAATGGTTGCAAAAGTATCTCTAAAAGCTTTTTATGTTCATCAGTCCACGGTAAGACAAATTGTCTATAAATGGAGAAAGTTCAGCACTGTTGCTACTCTCTCTAGGAGTGGCCGTTTGCAAAGATGACTGCAAAAGCACAGTGCAGAATGCTCAATGAGGTTAAGAAGAATCCTGGGATGTCAGCTATAGACTTACAGAAATCTCTTGAACATGCTAACATCTCTGCTGATGAGTCTACGATACGTAAAACACTAAACAAGAATAGTGTTCATGGGAGGACACCACGGAAGAATCCACTGCTGTCCAAAAAAAAACATTGCTGCACATCTGAAGTTCGGAAAATAGCACCTAGATGTTCCACAGTGCTTCTGGCAAAATATTCTGTGGACAGATTAAACTAAAGTTGAGTTGTTTGGAAGGAACACACAGCACTATGTGTGGAGAAAGAAAGGCACAGCACACCAACATCAAAACCTCATCCCAACTGTAAAGTATGGTGGAGGGAGCATCATGATTTGGGGCTGCTTTACTGCCTCGGGGCCTGCACAGCTTGCTATCATCAACGGAAAAATTAATTCCCAAGTTTATCGAGATTTTGCAGGAGAATGTAAGGCTATCTGTCTGCCAATTGAAGTTCAACAGAAGTTGGGTGATGCAACAGGACAATGGCCCAAAGCACAGAAGTAAATCAACAACAGAATGGCTTCAACAGAAGAAAATGTGCCTTCTGGAGTGGCCCAGTCAAAGCCCTGACCTCAACACGATTTAAATTGCTGTGGCATCACCTCGAGAGCGGTACACACCAGACATCCTAAGAATATTGCTGAACTGAAAAAGTTTTGTAAAGATGAATGGTCCAAAATTACTCCTGACCGTTGTGCAGGTCTGATCCACAACTACAGAAAACATTTGGTTGAGATTAGTGCTGCCGAAGGAGGGTCCACCCGACACTGCATGTTTACACGGTGTGTTCAATAAAGACATGAAAACGTATAATTGTTTGTGTGTTATTAGTTTAAGCAGACTGTGTTTGTGTATTTTTGTGACTTAGATGAAGACCAATTTATGCAGAAATACCAGTAATTCCAAAGGCATCACATACTTTTTCTTGCCACTGTATCGACAACAAAATACAGGTGCATGTCTCCCATCCCACTATCATACCGCAAAGCCTCAGGATCTGATGATCCAGTGCACTGTAGTCCACATCAGGTGTTGTCCTCCTGTTCAGGGAGAGAAATGGTGTCCTGTTGACCTCTGACCCCTGGGTGAGCCTTTGGTCCTGCAAAGCCTGGACTCTCTTACAGGCTATGGTGACCTGTGAGAGACAATCAGAGTTATACCAGCAAATGTCAGCTACATTCAGAGCAGGCCTGCTGTCCCCAAATATGATCCCATGAAAGGACCGGTGGGTCTGGAGAAGGCATTTCAGACTCACATGTTTCTCCAGGACATCAAGGCTTTGTTCCTGAGCTATAGTGGGCAGTGCACAGCAAACCTTTTAGAATAGAGAAGACACAGAGTTTTTAGAAAGTATTATCTTTCACACTGTAAGGCAGAGAGGTGAGAGGGTTCAGTGGAGCATGCTCACCAAGAGGAGGGCGGTAGCTACTCCTTGGTCCCAGTCCAGAATTGGAATGATCAACACTGGGGTGGAGGTGGAGAAGATGGAGAGAAAATTATAGAAAATGAGAGGGTGGAGAGGAGGGACGTATTAGCCTGGAGGAGGACTGTGCACTCTTTTGAACTCTCCTTGAACTCTCTCAAATCATTTAGAGTAGAGTTGCTGTTGTTCACGCTGCAACCCACACAGATACTGATACTGGGAGGCAGGCAGCCTAGAGTTTAGAGCATTGGACCAGTAACAGACCGCTTGTTAGTTCAAATCCCCAAGCCGATAATGTGAACAAATCTGTAGATGTGCCCTTTAGCAAGGCACTTAACCCTAATTGCTCCAGGGTCACCCTCTCAGAGGGTCTCTCAGGTAGATTTGGAATATGCAAAAAACATATTTTAAATTTACACGTGTGAAATAGGACAATTATAAACACCCACCAAATTATTATGACAGATAGACAAAAACAAACACACACCTCTTTTGTCCTGCTGCAGTGGTTCTGTTAGTCTCTCTCTCTGTTGCTCCTGCAGCTCTGAGGAAGGAAGACCCTCACACTGTACTCTCCTCTGCTGGACAACCACATTCCTGAGAGAGACAAAGATTTTATTGATTGGTCACACTTTATTTGGATAGTCCGGATTTTCCATCTACAGATGCCCTTACAGATGGTCATACTATCAGAAAACTATCTGTTGATGAGCAACTGCTTGATCATGTTACGGTTAGGTTTAGAATAAGTGTTACGGTAAGGGCTACGGCTAAGCTTAAATTTAGGTTTAGGATAAGGGTTAAGGTTAGGATTAGAGCTAGGGTAAGTAGATAGTTCGTTGAAATGTTATTGATAGTCAAATAAAGTATTGCCAATTGATTTAAAGGGTAGGAAGCATGAGCTTTTACTCATCAAAGTAACAACACAAAGTGGTCAAAGACTTAGTAACTTAGTTGTAGTCACGATCTAGTTACCTATAACTACGTTTTTACATATTTATTAACTTATTTCTGGATATCTTCAGAACTACCCACAACGCACTATTTCTCAACGTCATATGGAGAACCGGTGTTACCTAGCTAGTTCCATCTGGCTAACGTTAGCTACTAGCCATGCTAGCATGTAATTACATTCCAAACCAAGTGTTGGCGCTAGTGAGCTACTATGTACATCCACGCAGAATAAAACATATAAATGAATGCCAAAAATGATCTGCTCTTCTCCTGTGCGTTTGGTAGTAGTAGACGAGCGAGCTAGTAAGTGTTGAAGTTTTTTCCTTTGTCCGTAGCTAGTGCTCCTTTTCATTTCAGACCCAACAGCTTTTTTTAAAGTGCAACCCAACAGGTTTTTGAGAAGCTAAATATTCCAAGTAGGTGTGTTGTTGGGTGCAGTAATACCCACAAGGACATGGTTACAACTTATTTGTGGCCCAAAAACAAGAAGCTAGCTTTGAGGTGTGACTGGTTTGTCCGGTTGAAGCGAGCGTATTGGGGTAAGGGAACCGGGGGCATGTCTACTGTATGTTGTACTTATTTCACCCAAGAGGATTTCGATGGCTATAACCAGTGGAAGACAGGATTCGGTAAGGAGACTCCGACTGAAACCAGGTGCTGCACCGAGTGTGAATGTGAAGCCTGCAACCTGTTTCCTACCGACCTTCCAGGTACATACAAAATTGCCCACCAAATTTGGTCAATATCATTGCATTGCATACCAAAAGTTGTCCGCCAAAAGTTGAGCACCTAAAATGTTCTTCCAATATTGTCTGCCAAATTAGTATACCAAAAGTTGGCTGGCTATCTAGGTCAATTGGTAAGCTAGCTAGCTAATTCACTTTTAGCCAGGTAGGTAACAACCAAAGCCATCTAGATAATATAACATATTATTAGAGATATTTCCTATATTATAGAATATTGCTTGTATGTCATAAATGACAGGTAGTCTTTATAAAAAGACACAATGCATTTGGCTGATATATTACATTACAAACAATGTCACTTGAGGGAGAATGAAGACTAAATTATGACTGTCTGAAGTACAGGTCAACTGGGCACCACATCAGCCTATTACCTGAGTTTCCCCTCCTTCTGTAGCTCATGAGGTGGTTCTTCACACCACAAGCATCCTGTCTCTGCATCTAATAGATAGATGTATACACTGTCCTATAATAGAGAGGGGGGGAATGCAGACTGTTAATGAGGGGATTAAAAACCACATGCACTCCCCTCCATATGTATTTTTGGACAGTAAAGCTAAAAACTCCTGTATTCTCATTCAAGATATAATGTTTCATATTAGACGACAGTAAAGAATGTCAGATTTTGTTTGAGGGTATTTTCATACATATCTGTTGTGAAAGCACTTTCTGTTTCTAGTGCCCCCATTTCAGCAAGTCTACAATTATTTGGACAAATTCACTTATAGTGTATTACGTTTAGTCAAAAGTTTGTATTTAGTCCCATATTCCTAGCATTCAATGACTACATCAAGCTTGTGGCTCTACAAACTTGTTGGATGCATTTGTTTTGCCCAATAGGAACTGAATGATGAATAATGTCTTGTGTCATTTTGTAGTCACTTTTATTGTGAGTAAGAATCAAATGTGTTTCTGAACACTTCTACATTCATGTGTATGCTACCATGAGTATGGATAAAAACGAATGGGTTGTCAATAATGATGAGTGAGAAATTTTACAGGGGCACAAACATACCCCCCAGAAATGCTAACCTGCCATGTTAGTGGTAATGGTGAGAGGTTCCCTGACCGCTGGCTACGTCCCTTCCGTCTTCAAGAGAGCGAGAGTTGCACCCCTTCTGAAAAAACCTACACTCGATCCCTCCGATGTCAACAACTACAGACCAGTATCCCTTCTTTCTTTTCTCTCCAAAACTCTTGAACGTGCCGTCCTTGGCCAGCTCTCCCGCTATCTCTCTCAGAATGACCTTCTTGATCCAAATCAGTCAGGTTTCAAGACTAGTCATTCAACTGAGACTGCTCTTCTCTGTATCACGGAGGCGCTCCGCACTGCTAAAGCTAACTCTCTCTCCTCTGCTCTCATCCTTCTAGACCTATCGGCTGCCTTCGATACTGTGAACCATCAGATCCTCCTCTCCACCCTCTCCGAGTTGGGAATCTCCGGCGCGGCCCACGCTTGGATTGCGTCCTACCTGACAGGTCGCTCCTACCAGGTGGCGTGGCGAGAATCTGTCTCCTCACCACGCGCTCTCACCACTGGTGTCCCCCAGGGCTCTGTTCTAGGCCCTCTCCTATTCTCGCTATACACCAAGTCACTTGGCTCTGTCATAACCTCACATGGTCTCTCCTATCATTGCTATGCAGACGACACACAATTAATCTTCTCCTTTCCCCCTTCTGATGACCAGGTGGCGAATCGCATCTCTGCATGTCTGGCAGACATATCAGTGTGGATGACAGATCACCACCTCAAGCTGAACCTCGGCAAGACGGAGCTGCTCTTCCTCCCGGGAAGGACTGCCCGTTCCATGATCTCGCCATCACGGTTGACAACTCCATTGTGTCCTCCTCCCAGAGCGCTAAGAACCTTGGCGTGATCCTGGACAACACCCTGTCGTTCTCAACTAACATCAAGGCGGTGGCCCGTTCCTGTAGGTTCATGCTCTACAACATCCGCAGAGTACGACCCTGCCTCACACAGGAAGCGGCGCAGGTCCTAATCCAGGCACTTGTCATCTCCCGTCTGGATTACTGCAACTCGCTGTTGGCTGGGCTCCCTGCCTGTGCCATTAAACCCCTACAACTCATCCAGAACGCCGCAGCCCGTCTGGTGTTCAACCTTCCCAAGTTCTCTCACGTCACCCCGCTCCTCCGCTCTCTCCACTGGCTTCCAGTTGAAGCTCGCATCCGCTACAAGACCATGGTGCTTGCCTACGGAGCTGTGAGGGGAACGGCACCTCAGTACCTCCAGGCTCTGATCAGGCCCTACACCCAAACAAGGGCACTGCGTTCATCCACCTCTGGCCTGCTCGCCTCCCTACCACTGAGGAAGTACAGTTCCCGCTCAGCCCAGTCAAAACTGTTCGCTGCTCTGGCTCCCCAATGGTGGAACACACTCCCTCACGACGCCAGGACAGCGGAGTCAATCACCACCTTCCGGAGACACCTGAAACCCCACCTCTTTAAGGAATACCTAGGATAGGATAAAGTGATCCTTCTCACCCCCCTTAAAATATTTAGATGCACTATTGTAAAGTGGCTGTTCCACTGGATGTCATAAGGTGAATGCACCAATTTGTAAGTCGCTCTGGATAAGAGCGTCTGCTAAATGACTTAAATGTAAATGTAGGTTAGCATATCTTGGGGGTATGATATAAAATGCTAACCTACCCTGTTAGTGGTAATGGTGAGAGGTTAGCATGTCTTCTTGGTATGATATAAAATGCTAAGGTTAGCATGTAACATTCTCACTCATCATTATTCACTGTTCATTCTTCTTCTTAATCATGGCAAGGTTAATTTAGTGTTTGGAAACATCTCATCTACTCACTTAGAAAGAAAATGACTCCAGCCATCATTTACCATTCAGTTCCTATTGGGCAAAACATAATCCAAAACAAACCGCAAATGCATCCAACAAGTTTGTAGTCACAAGCTTGATGTAGTCATTGTGTGCAAGGAATATGGGACTAAATACTAAAGTTTTGACTTCTTTAACACCCTGTAAGCTATTTTTTCCAAATACTTATGACACGGGACGTAGATACTGTACACATTCCTTTCTAAACAGTGAAACAGATATATGAACATACCCTGAAATCAAGGTGACATTCTGTACTGTTGTCTGATATAAAAATTTTATCTAAATTCCAAAATGCTGGTGTATAGAGCCAAAATAAAATAAAAATAGCTTCACCGTCCAAATACATATGGAGGGGAGTGTATGTATGCCTTAAGACCAAGCAGGAGAAAATATGGTTGGAATATGACATTTTCTTCAGTACTTGGTCAAACATGTACAAGTGGATGGTATTTGGCCTGTTTTGTGTCATTCACTTGGTTTCCTGTTTCTCTGTAAGCTCTACCCAAGGGAGAATACAGTATGTTGGTGAGTAGGATGGAGACAGACTTTAGATATAAATCATGACAGAGACAGTAGAAACACACCACTTCAGAAAGGACAGCCTGGAGAGCCTTTCTGATGGCATCCCGCAGGGAAGAGGAGTCTGTGACTGAGGCCAGTCGGAGAAATTCATCCTGGGAAATAAAGTAAAGGGAAATAATCATTTATATCATGGTGACTTTGATGCAAAGGTACACAGAGGAGAAGGAGCAGGAATGGGCTCTGGATGTTACTCACACAGAGCTGCCTCTCCAGTAGCTCATATTCACTGGAGACACATGCACTGTAGAATACAGCCAGACCGACCGGTGACGCATACAACACACTCACTATTACAGCAATCAATGCTAAATATTAGGATATATCTCAAAGGATGTAGCCGGGTCAATTCTCTAACTGTCAAACTGTGACTGGCAACCAAACACTCAGCCTCCAAAAACTGTAAGTCAGAATATTTTTGTCTTTTAACAGAAACTCTTATCCAAAGCGACTTACAGGAGCAATTAGGGTTAAGTGCCTTGCTCAAGGGCACATCGACAGGTTTTTCACCTAGTCGGCTAGGGGATTTTAACCAGAGACCTTTCAGTTACTGACCCAACACTTTTAACCGATAGGCTACCTGCACCCCAAATGACAGTAAGTTACAGTCATAACCAAAATTAATGGATCGCTTGATAAAGATGAACAAAAAATACTATATAAAATAAATAGTACAAATACTGAACAACACTGAGTGTACAAAACATTAAGAACACATGCTCTTTCCATGACAGACTGACCAGGTGAATCCAGAGGTGAAGGTTATGATCCCTTATGGATGTCATTTAGTGTAGATGAAGGGGAGGATTTTTAAGTCTTGAGAACACTGAGACATGGATTGTATATGTGTGCCATTCAGAGGGTGAATGGGCAAGTAGCTGCTTTTGAACAGGGTATGGTAGTATGTGCCAGGCGCACCGGTTTGTGTCAAGAACTGCAAAGTTGATAGGCTTTTCATGCTCAACAGTTTCCCATGTGTATCAAAAATGGTCCACCACTCAAACGACATTCAGCCAAGCATTAGAGTCAACATGGGCCAGCATCCTCTGGAATGCTTTCGAAACACCTTGTAGAGTACATACCCCCAACCAATTGAGGCTGTTCTGAGTGCTAAAGTAGGGGGGTGCAACTCAATAGTAGGAAAATGTTCCTAATTATTTGTATACTCGGTGTATATTGTATGCAAAAAAAAATGGAAATTACATAATTTTATACTAATTCAATTGTATTAAAGAGAAATAATTAAAACATCTAAAAAAGATACGTGCCAAAATCTTTGGCACCCCTAAAGATTCTTATGAATAAATATGTAACGAAGTTCGTCTGTTGTTTGAAGAGAGTCAGACCGAAATGCAGCGTGTAGGTTACTCATGACTTTTAATAAAGATAATGCGGTACATGAAATAACTGAAAATACAAAAACAACAAACGAGTGAAACTAATACAGCCTATCTGGTGACTAACACAGAGACAGGTACAATCACCCACGAAATACAACGCGCACTCAGGCTACCTAAATACGGTTCCCAATCCGAGACAACGAGAATCAGCTGACTCCAATTAGGAATCGCCTCAGGCAGCCAAGCCTAACTAGACACACCCCTAATAATACCCACTCCCAATTAATACAAACCCCAATACGAAATACAACATATAAACCCATGTCACACCCTGGCCTACCCAAACATAACAAAAACACAAGATACAATGACCAAGGCGTGACAAAATAAACTAAATTAAATTAACATTCTTTGTTTTTAAATTAATCTCTCAATTGTGGCCTTGTATGGCTTCCTGTTTCACTGGGGTACAAAAACGAGATAAAGCATATAAATTCATTTGTCATCCATCACCAAGGGGAAAAGTAAAGAACTCACAAATTAAGAGAAATTGTTGTTGACTTTTATAAATCAGGCAATGGGTACAGAAAAACAACTGATAAACCAAATACTGCTTACCACTATTAGGGCACCAATTACAGATGTAGGATCTTAATTTGAGCCAGTTTGCTACAGCAGGAAAATAATCCTGCATCAACAGGAAATGTAAATTATTATGTGGATTATAATTAATGGGCATTTTTTGTAGGGGTTGATACATTTTTCGTTACGGCAAATCAAGTCTTTTTAAACCTTGAATACACTACATTTTGCATTTCCTGTTGTACAGGAAAATTCTCCGCACAACAGAGTGATCAAATTAAGAAATTTAAAACCACTGCAACAGTGGTACATTTGCCTGGGGGAATGTGACGGAAGATGGAGGAAACTGAGGTTTTGTTTGAAACTGCTAGTGACCCATGAAGCTAGTACAGAAAGTGAGAATGAGTGGGACCCATTGGCGAAAAAAAAGGGGAAACAAGAGAAGTAAAGCTATGTTGGAAAATAGGAAACCACTAGACTCGTTTTTAGTCGGAGTCAGGGTTTTGGATCAATGCTACTTAGGAAATCTGTTTAACTTCTCCAGGAAAATCTGGAATGTGTTGGAGGAAAGTGTGGAGTCAGTGAGAGTCACTAGAAGTGTAAACAGTGGGTTTACTGCCTTGTTCAGGGGCAAAACAACAGATTTTTACCTTGTCATCTTGGGGAGTCGATCCACCAACCTTTTGGTTACTGGCCCAACGCTCTAACCACTAGGCTACCTGTCTCCCCCATGGGGATGATGATGCAATCTTTGCAAGAGGGAGGGAATCTGATTTCATTGGTCCTCGGCTCAGGTGAGCCACTTTCGTAACACTGGTTCCGAGTTGAACTCAGAGTTGACCAAAATTACCTTGCTAATTCCTTAAACCTGCTTCATAGGACACTCCTCTGGAGTTTGCTAAATGGCGCTGGCACTTGGATTAGAACCGGGTGCTATGGTCAGATGAGACAAAAATAAAGCTCTTTGGCCACACACACCAGTGGTGGGTTTGAAAGAAGGATGCATATAAGAAAATTATCTCATATCTACTGTACAATATGGTGGTGGATCCTTGATATTATGGGGCTGTTTTTCTCTTGTTAAGGTTAACGGCATCATGAACTCTACCAAGTACCAGGACATTTTAGTCAAAAACCTGATTGCCTCTATCAGGAGGCTGAAACTTGGTCACGGGTGGATTTTCTAGCAAGACAATGACCTCAAGCACACATCAAAATTCACCATGGAACCACAAAATAGCCATCTTTAGTCTCCAGACTTGAACCCTGTTGAAAACCTGTGATTTGAATTGCAGGGGGCAGTCTGTAAGCGCAGAATGAAGCATATCAAGGATCTGGAAAGACTGTATCTATGAATGGGGTAAGATCCCTCCCAATGTGTTCTTTAATCTCATAAAACATTATGGAAAAAGGCTAAGTGCCAAGGGGAGGATGCACAACGTATTGAAAACAGGGGAGCCAATAATTTTGACACATATCTTATTTAGATTTTATTTTTTTACTTTTCTATTAGTATAATATAATTTTGTTTGAGCATACCATATAGCTCATTATTTGTCTTTTTTGCTAACTTTATGCCAATCATGTCACGCCCTGACCTTAGTTTTCTTTATTATTTTGGTTAGGTCAGGGTGTGACATGGGTGATTATACGTTTTTGTATGTTTATGGGGTTGTTACCAGTCTAGGGGTTTTGTATGTCTATGGTTGTCTAGATTGGTTCTCAATTAGGTGGCAGCTGTTTATCAATCTCTCTGATTGGGAACCATATTTAGGCAGCCATATTACTTGAGTATTTCATGGGTGATTATCTATGTCTAATGGATGTTGCATGTTTTGCACTCAGTGTTGATAGCGGTCACGGTCGTGTTGTTATTGTTTGTTTCGTGTTATTTCGTCTTACATTAAAAGTATGTATTCACATCACACTGCGCTTTGGTCTCCTCACTACGACAAGTGTGACAAATCATTTCTGTTGTGGCTGTATTTTCCTTTTCATTGCATTATCAAAGAACATGTGGCTTTATCCGTGCCTTCATAATTTTGCACAATTAAAATGGAAGCTAGTTTTAATATTGTTTTATAGCTGTGTTTTTAGCAATATCAACAACACTTTAATGTTCACACGCATGGGGAATGCACCTGGAGAGGGTCCCTGTTTTTTATAATGCATGATCATTTATTGAAGTTCATAAACTTGGACTTTTATCAGCTCTCTGGGCCAGATGAATATAGAACACCAAGGATGATTAACATTTATAGTTAAGTGATAATTAATTTCAATCTTCCACACATACATACACACCACAGGAGGCTGCTGAGGGGAGGAAGGCTCATAATAATGTCTGGAATGGAGTGAATGGAATGGTAGCAAACACATGGAAACTATGTGTTTGATGTGCTGGATACCATTCCATTAATTCCGTTCGAGCCATTACTATGAGCCCGTCCTCCCCAAATAAGGTGCAACCAGCCGCCTGTGGTACAAACATACTTGCCACACAGGAAACCTTCACTTGCGTTAGTCTAAGTTACAAACAGGTCTGGAGAAACAACTTCATCATACACAGTGATCATCCTTAATCCCAGAAACCAGAGTAGCGTTGCAAATGGAGGGTATATTACTGGAAAGTAATGTGTGTGTCTCCACCACAAAATCGACAGATAGCTAACAACTCTAATAATAATGAAGATCCAGGAGGCAGGAATACCATTTGGGTTCTTTAGTAAGGATGATAGTAAAACTGCAATACGAGAAAATATGTATCACAACATGTTCTGCATCCATTCACATCAAGCAAACACAAAGGCATACAAATAATGATTTAGAAATAAACCAATGAATCCGTGAACTTACCATCCCGAGCTAACAAGGAATAGGGCCTAGCTTAGCTAGCAAGGATAAAATGACTTGCAGAAAGTATGACAATTCTAATGACAGGAACATATGCATAAAATGACTGAAACCCAGTACACACAACTATGTACACATACAATGTAATTAAAATAATACAATCTCGTAACATACTAAGCACTGAAATTAGCCAGATACATACAAAGACAAGAAGCTAGCAACATTTCATCACGGAATGGGAGCTAGCATGCTAACACACAATGTTAAGTGGTTATCGTCACAGCTGTGTATATTCCCCCGCAAGTGTATACCAAGACGGCCATCAGGGAACTTCACTGGACTTTATGCAAACTGGAAACCATCTATCCTGAGGCTGCATTTATTGTAGCTGGGGATTTTAACAAAGCTAATCTGAGAACAAGGCTACCTAAATTCTATCAGCATATTGATTTCAGTACACGAGCGAGTAACACATTCGAACACTGCTACTCTAACTTCTGCGATGCATACAAGGCCCTCCCACGCCCTCCTTTTGGCAAATCTGACCATGACTCCATCTTGTTGCTCCACTCCTATAGGCAGAAACTAAAACAGGAAGCACCCATGCTCAGACACGAGAGGTATGTGGCAGGGTCTACAGTCAATCACGGACTACAAAAGGAAAACCAGCCCCATCGCGGACAACGATTTCTTGCTCCCAGACAAACTAAACAACTTCTTTGCTCGCTTTGAGGACAACACAGTGCCACTGACTACTGCCCGCTACCAAAACCTGCGGGTTCTCCTTCACAGCTAACGTGAGTAAAACATTTAAACGTGTTAAACCTCGCAAGGCTGCCGGCCCAGACGGCATCCCCAGCCGCGTCCTCAGAGCATGCGCAGACCAGCTGGCTGGTGTGTTTATGGACATATTCTATAAATCCTTATCCCAGTCTGCTGTTCCCACATGCTTCAAGAGGGCCACCATTGTTCCTGTTCCCAAGAAAGCTAACTGAGCTAAATGACTATCGCCCCGTAGCACTCACTTCCGTCATCATGAAGTGCTTTGAGAGACTAGTCAAGGACCATATCACCTCCACCCTACCTGACACCCTAGACCCACTCCAATTTGCATACCGCCCCAATAGGTCCACAGACGACGCAATCGCAGTCACACTGCACACTTCCCTAACCCATCTGGACAAGAGGAATACCTATGTAAGAATGCTGTTCATCGACTACAGCATTTAACACCATAGTACCCTCCAAACTCGTCATTAAGCTCAAGACCCTGGGTCTCGACCCCGCACTGTGCAACTGGATCCTGGACTTCCTGATGGACCGCCCCCAGGTGGTGAGGGTAGGAAACAACATCTCCACCCCGCTGATCCTCAACACTGGGGCCCCACAAGGGTGCTTTCTCAGCCCTCTCCTGTACTCCCTGTTCACCCATGACTGCATGGCCATGCACGCCTCCAACTCAATCATCAAGTTTGCAGACGACACTACAGTGGTAGGTTTGATTACCAACAACGACGAGACTGCCTTCAGGGAGGAGGTGAGGGCCCTCGGGGTGTGGTGCCAGGAAAACAACCTCACACTCAATGTCAACAAAACAAAGGAGATGATCATGGACTGCAGGAAACAGCAGAGGGAGCAGCCCCCTATCCACATTGACGTGACAGTAGTGGAGAAGGTGGAAAGTTTTAAGTTCCTCGGCGTACACATCACTGACAAACTGAAATGGTCAACTCACACAGACTGTGTGGTGAAGAAGGCGCAGCAGTGCCTCTTTAACCTCAGAAGGCTGAAGAAACTCTGGCTTGTCACCAAAAACATTAACCAACTTCTACAGATGCAGAATCGAGAGCATCCTGTCAAGCTGTATCACCGCCTGGTACGGCAACTACTCCGCCCACAACCGTAAGGCTCTCCAGAGGGTAGTGAGGTCTGCACAATGCATCACCGGGGGCAAACTACCTGCCCTCCAGGACACCTACACCACCCGATGTCACAGGAAGGCCAAAAAGATCATCAAGGACAACAACCACCCGAGCCACTGCCTGTTCACCCCGCTATCATCCAGAAGGCGAGGTCAGAACAGGTGCATCAAAGCGGGGGCCGAGAGACTGAAAAACAGCTTCTATCTCAAGGCCATCAGACTGTTAAACAGCCACCACTAGCACAGAGAGGCGGCAGCCTACCTACAGACTTGATATCATTGGCCACTTTAATAAATGGAACACTGGTCACTTTATTAATTCCACTTTAAGAATGTTTACATATCTCACATTACTCATCTCATATGTATATACTGTATACTGTATCATTCACTATCTATTCTTTACTATCTATTGCATCTTAGCTGCTCTGTCACTGCTCACCCATATATTTAATACTTACATTGTAATAATTCTCATCCCATTCCTTTACTAGATTGTGTGTATTAGGTTTTGTTGTGGAATTTGTTAGATATTACCTGTTAGATACTGCTGCACTGTCTGTCGGGTCTAGAAGCATAAGCATTTCGCTACACTCGCAATAATGCCTACTAACCACGTGTATGTGACCAATACAATTTTAGATTTTTTTTATAAAGTGTATGGCGATTTGTTAGCTCAGTTCGCTTAGCACATTTGCGAACTTAAAAGCTTTAACAAAGATGTGAATACATGAAGCTGACAGAAATCACAGTTTGTATTAAGGAAAGCATGTGCTAAACACTTAAACAACATGTACCTACTTAAAGACATATCTTTCCAAGGCCAAAACAGGAGCAGATGGGAAATCTAAATAAGAACGATCTAAATGAAAATATCACTTCATTTTTTTAAACCAATATAAAATGAACTCAACAATACAGTGTGAAAATAAGCACATTAATACATCAAATATATATAACTAACCCGTATGTGATTAAATCTTTCACTAGATGGCAACTTCAACTTGTCTTGAACTGCTGTTCCACCATGACAATGATTATTTTACAATAATAGAAGGAGAAAGATGTAAAACAGTGGTCACCAACCGGTCAATCCGGATCTCCAAGACATTCCTAGTCTATCACCTAACAGAGGATACGTTCATTACAGTTAACTGCACTTCAGATTGCAGCCTAAATAAATGCTTCACAGAGTTCAAGTAACAGACATATCTCAACATCAACTGTTCGGAGGAGACTGAGTGAATCAGGCCTTCAAGGTCAAATTGCTGCAAAGGAACCACTACTAGAGGACACCAATAATAAGAATATACTTTCTTGGGCCAAGAAACATGAGCAATGGACAATAGACTGGTGGAAATCTGTCCTTTTGGACTGATGAGTCAAAATTTGCGATTTTTGGTTCCAACCACTGTGTCTTTGTGAGACGCAGAGTAGGTGAATGGATGATCTCTGCATGTGTGGTTCCCACCGTGAGGAGGTGTGATGGTGTGGGGTGCTTTGCTGGGGACACTGTCAGTGATTTATTTAGAATTCAAGGCACACTTAACCAGCATGGCTATCACAGCATTCTGCAGCATTACATCATCCCATCTGTTTTGCGTTTCGTGGGACTATCATTTGTTTTTCAACAGGGCAATGACCCAACACACCTTCAGGCTGTGTAAGGGCTATTTGACCAAGAAGGAGAGTGATGGAGTGTTGCATCAAATGACCTGGCCTCCACAGACACCCTATTATTCTACAATGTAGAAAATAGTAAAAATAAAGAAAAACCCTTGAGTAGGTGTATCCAAACCTTTGACTGGTAGTGTATATATAATACATTTTGACACACTCAATATTTCTTTGTTGTAAATGTTTTGGCGCCAAACTGGTGGCATTTGTGAAAAAAGTCTATATTTGGCAAAGTTAATTGAAAATAATGCCATTGTTAATTAGATGCTATTTTCATTCATTAGGTTATTTTCTCTTGAACCATAATACACTTTTTAAAAGTTATTCAAGTATACATTTCCAAAGTTACCATAGATTACCTGTTAATTACCAAAATGACTGAAGATTCCAGTAACTTTAGTAAATGACCGGTAGCTTTGCAACCCTAAACCAGAGTGAGTTAAGGCACAGTGCACTATTCAGACCCCTTGACTTTGTCCACATTTTATTATGTTACATCCTTATTCTAAAATGGATTAAGTAAAAACATTTCCTCATCAATCTACACACAATACCCCATAATGACAAAGCAAAAACATTATTTACATAAGTATTCAGACCCTTTACTATGAGACTCGAAATTGAGCTCAGGTGCATCCTGTTTCTACAACTTTATTGGAGCCCACCTGTGGTAAATTCAATTGATTGGACATGATTTGAAAAGGCACACACCTATCTATATAAGGTCCCACAGTTGAAATTGCATGTCAGAGCAATAACCAAGCCATGAGGTCAAAGGAATTGTCCGTAGAGCTCCGAGACAGGATTGTGTCGAGGCACAGATCTTGGGAAGGGTACCAAAGAATGTCTGCAGCATTGAAGGTCCCCAAGAACACAGTGGCCTGCATCATTCTTAAATGGAAGAAGTTTGGAACCACCCAGACTCTTCCTAGAGCTACCCCAGTAGGGTGGGTGTGTGGAGGGAGGGAGGATGTGGAGCGGAGCACCCATTGCATCTGGAGTCATGTGTCTGCTGGGTGAATTTATCTATGCTAAAGGTCACAGTAACCTTATGGAGAATATAAGCACTGAGTAATCACATCACCTGGAAAGAATAGGACTCCACCTACACTATATGGCAGGCCTCTCTTCTTTACAATACAGTCCTGCTTCAACTCCTGAGCTGCCTCATCTGAGGTAATTGACGTCTGACTTTCAACCTGTGGCTACGGCAGGCCAGCCTGGAGGTTACCTCTGTCCGAGTTTGAGCAGAATTGAAGTCTCTCATAGGTAGCATAAACACTATCATTGCTGGAAAACAAATTTCAAATCATTCATGAAAGAGGTAGAGCGAATAAAAAAACTCCATCTCAACACATTCACATCAAAGCCTAATCATATTTATTGACTGCTGCTACTAGAGACTGAGTTGGATGGTAGAGGTGTCGGATGAAACCATTTTAACACGACCATGCGGTGACAGAGGGATCCCATTTGTTCCCATTCTCCGGTAGCCTCTGGAACTGCCGATCTGCGGCCAACAAGGCAGAGTTCATCTCAGCCTATGCCTCCCTCCAGTCCCTCGACTTCTTGGCACTGACGGAAACATGGATCACCACAGATAACACTGCTACTCCTACTGCTCTCTCTTCGTCCGCCCACGTGTTCTCGCACACCCCGAGAGCTTCTGGTCAGCGGGGTGGTGGCACTGGGATCCTCATCTCTCCCAAGTGGTCATTCTCTCTTTCTCCCCTTACCCATCTGTCTATCGCCTCCTTTGAATTTCATGCTGTCACAGTTACCAGCCCTTTCAAGCTTAACATCCTTATCATTTATCGCCCTCCAGGTCCCCTCGGAGAGTTCATCAATGAGCTTGATGTCTTGATAAGCTCCTTTCCTGAGGACGGCTCACCTCTCACAGTTCTGGGCGACTTTAACCTCCCCACGTCTACCTTTGACTCATTCCTCTCTGCCTCCTTCTTTCCTCTTTTGACCTCACCCTCTCACCTTCCCCCCCTACTCACAAGGCAGGCAATACGCTCGACCTCATCTTTACTAGATGCTGTTCTTCCACTAACCTCATTGCAACTCCTCTCCAAGTCTCCGACCACTACCTTGTATCCTTTTCCCTCTCGCTCTCATCCAACACTTCCCACACTGCCCCTACTCGGATGGTATCGCGCCGTCCCAACCTTCGCTCTCTCTCCCCCGCTACTCTCTCCTCTTCCATCCTATCATCTCTTCCCTCTGCTCAAACCTTCTCCAACCTATCTCCTGATTCTGCCTCCTCAACCCTCCTCTCCTCCCTTTCTGCATCCTTTGACTCTCTATGTCCCCTATCTTCCAGGCCGGCTCGGTCCTCCCCTCCCGCTCCGTGGCTCGACGACTCATTGCGAGCTCACAGAACAGGGCTCCGGGCAGCCGAGCGGAAATGGAGGAAAACTCGCCTCCCTGCGGACCTGGCATCCTTTCGCTCCCTCCTCTCTACATTTTCCTCCTCTGTCTCTGCTGCTAAAGCCACTTTCTACCACTCTAAATTCCAAGCATCTGCCTCTAACCCTAGGAAGCTCTTTGCCACCTTCTCCTCCCTCCTGAATCCTCCTCCCCCTCCCCCCTCCTCCCTCTCTGCAGATGACTTCGTCAACCATTTTGAAAAGAAGGTCGACGACATCCGATCCTCGTTTGCTAAGTCAAACGACACCGCTGGTTCTGCTCACACTGCCCTACCCTGTGCTCTGACCTCTTTCTCCCCTCTCTCTCCAGATGAAATCTCGCGTCTTGTGACGGCCGGCCGCCCAACAACCTGCCCGCTCGACCCTATCCCCTCCTCTCTTCTCCAGACCATTTCCGGAGACCTTCTCCCTTACCTCACCTCGCTCATCAACTCATCCCTGACCGCTGGCTACGTCCCTTCCGTCTTCAAGAGAGCGAGAGTTGCACCCTTCTGAAAAAACCTACACTCGATCCCTCCGATGTCAACAACTACAGACCAGTATCCCTTCTTTCTTTTCTCTCCAAAACTCTTGAACGCGCCGTCCTTGGCCAGCTCTCCCGCTATCTCTCTCAGAATGACCTTCTTGATCCAAATCAGTCAGGTTTCAAGACTAGTCATTCAACTGAGACTGCTCTTCTCTGTATCACGGAGGCGCTCCGCACTGCTAAAGCTAACTTTCTCTCCTCTGCTCTCATCCTTCTAGACCTATCGGCTGCCTTCGATACTGTGAACCATCAGATCCTCCTCTCCACCCTCTCCGAGTTGGGCATCTCCGGCGCGGCCCACGCTTGGATTGCGTCCTACCTGACAGGTCGCTCCTACCAGGTGGCGTGGCGAGAATCTGTCTCCTCACCACGCGCTCTCACCACTGGTGTCCCCCAGGGCTCTGTTCTAGGCCCTCTCCTATTCTCGCTATACACCAAGTCAATTGGCTCTGTCATAACCTCACATGGTCTCTCCTATCATTGCTATGCAGACGACACACAATTAATCTTCTCCTTTCCCCCTTCTGATGACCAGGTGGCGAATCGCATCTCTGCATGTCTGGCAGACATATCAGTGTGGATGACGGATCACCACCTCAAGCTGAACCTCGGCAAGACGGAGCTGCTCTTCCTCCCGGGGAAGGACTGCCCGTTCCATGATCTCGCCATCACGGTTGACAACTCCATTGTGTCCTCCTCCCAGAGCGCTAAGAACCTTGGCGTGATCCTGGACAACACCCTGTCGTTCTCAAGGCGGTGGCCCGTTCCTGTAGGTTCATGCTCTACAACATCCGCAGAGTACGACCCTGCCTCACACAGGAAGCGGCGCAGGTCCTAATCCAGGCACTTGTCATCTCCCGTCTGGATTACTGCAACTCGCTGTTGGCTGGGCTCCCTGCCTGTGCCATTAAACCCCTACAACTCATCCAGAACGCCGCAGCCCGTCTGGTGTTCAACCTTCCCAAGTTCTCTCACGTCACCCCGCTCCTCCGCTCTCTCCACTGGCTTCCAGTTGAAGCTCGCATCCGCTACAAGACCATGGTGCTTGCCTACGGAGCTGTGAGGGGAACGGCACCTCAGTATCTCCAGGCTCTGATCAGGCCCTACACCCAAACAAGGGCACTGCGTTCATCCACCTCTGGCCTGCTCGCCTCCCTACCACTGAGGAAGTACAGTTCCCGCTCAGCCCAGTCAAAACTGTTCGCTGCTCTGGCTCCCCAATGGTGGAACACACTCCCTCATGACGCCAGGACAGCGGAGTCAATCACCACCTTCCGGAGACACCTGAAACCCCACCTCTTTAAGGAATACCTAGGATAGGATAAAGTAATACTTCTCACCCCCCCTCCCCCCTTAAAAGATTTAGATGCACTATTGTATAGTGGCTGTTCCACTGGATGTCATAAGGTGAATGCACCAATTTGTAAGTCGCTCTGGATAAGAGCGTCTGCTAAATGACTTAAATGTAATGTAAATGTAAATTTGTTAAAAAAGACTACGTTAGGATGAGAGAGAAAGACTGTTGTCATGACGTTGGCCTGGGGGTAGGTTTATGACAGTCATAAATACCTCTTTCCCCCTTTTTCCTCACTCTACCCTACTGATGTTACATTTGCAAACCCCTTGGTTAACAGAGATTCTGGGAACATCAGAAGGTGGGGGGAAATGAACTATATTCTGGTAATCCGACCAATTGAACATATGCGGTGGTACTTAATGAATACGATGTCAGTTCGGTTGTCATCTGAGACATTCTCATCAATGATAAGATGGCATAAACTCTACAGTGAAAAGTCGACACATCAGAGTTATCAGATTCACATGGAATTGTTGTTCAATTTAAATGTTTGAATATGAAATTATTCGTGATGGGATGAAATGTGATTTTTAGCTTCTAAAATGTGAGATTTGGGTTTTCATAAGATGCTCAATCAGTGGCCCCTGTGAAGGGACATGGGCTATAAAACTTTTCAAACATGCCCTCCTCTCCCTTCCTATATAAAAGCCTTGACGACAATATAACCTCCTGTTCCGAGGATGTGAGGACGACGGTCCAATGTCAGAATGCTTCAGATAATAACTACAGAACGAGGCTAACATCAGCGTGAGCTTTGGATGCGAATGGTATGAACTTTGAACTCTTATTCACTACAGTGATACCTCCTAGCCGTTGAGTTAGCAACAGCAGCTGCAAACGAGGGTTAGGAAGGAACAGACAGAGTATCCCGTCTATCACACAACGACGTTACTACAAGTATTCAATTGACCACCAGAGACATTCTTCAAAGGACAAAGGACTCGGTTTGGCACCACAGTCTTCCATCTACCACCAACCTACCGAAGCGCAGCTCAGAGTAAATATTTATTGCATTTTCCTTTTCCAAATGGGTGGTAATTTAGAATGCATAAGATACTGTATTTACGATAGCACGGCTTCGCCCTTTGTTCCTCAGTCTTCCCGCTCTTTCACTCAAACCCAGACCCTGTTATTTTGTGTAACAAGCTGTCATGTCTGTTCCGCCCGCTAGGGACGTTTTCCTTTATGACGTAATTTGTAATCAAGTTATGATTAATTATGTGTATGTGTAATTCTGTGTGATTAGTTAGGTATTCACTAAATAAATAATTAAACCCAATTTTTGTATTGCTGATTCAAATTGATAGCCAGGGTTCGTGAAGATAACGAAGAATTTACAACTTTCAGATGAGACTGAATTAAGGTGATGATTAATATTGACTGCTATTGATGTAAAATATTAGGTAAACTAGGTAGACTAGGTCTTTAAGAGTTTATTCGGAAGATAACAGCTCTATAAATATTATTTTGTGGTGCCCCGACTCTCTAGTTAATTATATTTACATGATTAGCTCAATCAGGTAATATTAATTACGGATAAATTATTTTATAGAATAGCATGTCATATCACTTAATCCGGCATAGCCAAAGACACGACACTGTCCAGTATTATATACATGGCTATGATAATATAATTTTATAGTTATTTGAGTGCATTACACCTATATCTAAATACGCCATCAGGAGGATAAACGAGGGGAAATTCACCATACCACAGTCTGCCTACGTAGGATACTAGCTTAATCCACTGGGAAGTTGTAAACCAGATGTATAGTGTATACATGGTGAAAGACCTCTTCCATCACATACAGACAATAACAGTGGCACACAGACATGCCAAAACCTCGCCACCATCCTCATTGGGAATGTCAACACTATGACTCTGGCCTGTATTCATTTGCTTGCCAGATGCACTCATCCCTGGACATCAACACTTGTATTTTACCCTTTGACAGGTAGCTTACACTCACAAACTGCTTTTCATCAGCCACAGTTTATTACACATAGTGTTATCTGCTGCTAAAATGTTAGTGTTAATATGGGGTGTTGAGACCTTTGGTTCAGCATTTTGCCATTGGAGGACTGCTTGAAAGCACTGGGACTGAGTAATCTGAGGGTGTTCCTATAGAAATAGCATAGTAGTAAAAGCATAAGTAGCTCATTTGAATGGTTTTCAGCCTCATTCCATGTGAATAAAATATAATTGTGAGAGAATGTACTGTGGATACATACAGAACCAGTCAAAAGTTTGGACACACCTACTCCTTCAAGGATTTTTCTATATTTTTACTAATTTCTACATTGTAGAATAATAGTGGAGATATCAAAACTATGAAATAACACATATGGAATCATGTAGTAACCAAAAAGTGTTAAACAAATAAAATACATTTTGATTCTTCAAAGTAGCCACCCTTTGCCTTGATGACAGCTTTGCACACTCTTGGCATTCTCTCAACCAGCTTCACCAGGAATGCTTTTCTAATAGTCTTAAAGGAGTTCCCACATATGCTGAGCACTTGTTGGCTGCTTTTCCTTCATTCTGCGGTCCAACTCATCCCAAACCATCTCATTTGGGTTGAGGTCGGGTGATTGTGGAGACCAGGTAATCTGATGCAGCACTCCATCACTCTCCTTCTTGGTCAAATAGCCCTTACACAGCCTGAAGGTGTGTTGGGTCATTGTCCTGTTGAAAAACAAATGATAGTCCCACTAAGCGCAAAACAGATGGGATGGCGTATCGCTGCAGTATGCAGCAGTAGCCATGCTGGTTAAGTGTGTCTTGAATTCTAAATAAATCACTGACAGTGTCACCAGCAAAGCACCCCCACACCATCACACCCCCTCCTCCATTCTTTACAGTGGGAACCACATCTGCAGAGAACATAAATTCACCTACTCCGCGTCTCACAAAGACATGGTGGTTGGAAACAAAAATCTCAAGTTTGGACTCTTCAGACCAAAGGACAGATTTCCACCAGTCTAATGTCCATTGCTCGTGTTTCTTGGCCCCATCAAGTCTTTTCTCCTTATTGGTATCCTTTAGTAGTAGTTTCTTTGCAGCAATTCGACCATGAAGGCTTAATTCCCTCAGTCTCCTCCGAACAGTTGATGTTGAGATGTGTCTGTTACTTGAACTCTATGAAGCATTTATTTGGGCTGCAATTTCTGAGGCTGGTAACTGTAATGATCTTATCCTCTGCAGCAGAGGTAACTCTGGGTCTTCCTCTCCTGTGACGGTCCTCATGACAACAAGTTTCATCATAACGCTTGATGGTTTTTGCGACTGCACTTGAAGAAACTTTAAAAGTTCTTGAAATTTTCCGGATTGATTGACCTTTGTCTTAGTGTAATGATGGACTGTTATTTCTCTTTGCTTATTTGAGCTGTTTCTTTTCCAATATATGGACTTGGTCTTTTACCAAATAGGGCTATCTTCTTTATACCACCCCTACCTTATCACAACATAAGTGATTGGCTCAAACACATTAATAAGTAAAGAAATACCACAAATTACCTTTTAACAAGGCACACCTGTTAATTCAAATGGATTCCAGGTGACTACCTTGTGAAGCTGGTTGAGAGAAGAGTGTGCCACGTGTGTGCCATGCTGTCATCAAGGCAAAAGGTGACTACTTTGAAGAATCTGAAATATAAAGCATATTTTGATTTGTTTAACACTTTTTGGGGTGCTACATGATTCCATATGTGTTATTTCATAGTTTTGATGTCTTCACTATTATTCTACAATGTAGAAAATAGTAAAAAATAAATAAAAACCCTGGAATGTTTCAGTGTGTCCTGACCTTTGACTGGTACAGTATACTGTAAATATCAGTGCTCGAGCGATGCAGAGTTAGGAACTTTATCTTAACAGGGAAGTCTGAATGTATGTAAACAACGTTGTAGAGGGCTTAATGGGAAGACAGAAGAGAGGTGTACTGTCACGAACGTCGTCAGGGAAATTACTGGACGAAGGTGCAGCGTGGTAAGCGTACATTTCTTTTTATTTTGAATGTCGCCAACAAAAACAACCATGAAGCTTACTAGGGCTATACAGGCCACTAACAAAGTCAACTACCCACAACTAAGGTGGCAAAACAGGCTGCCTAAGTATGATTCCCAATCGGAGACAAAGATAGACAGCTGCCTCTGATTGGGAACCACACTCGGCCAAACACGCAGAACTACAAAACGTAGAATGCCCACCCCACATCACACCCTGACCTAACCAAATAGAGAAATAAAACGGCTCTCTATGGTCAGGGTGTGACATGTACACAGTGAGACAGGACATTAGAGTGCTTCCAGCCTCCACTGTGGTCAGAGAAACATTGTTTGTTGCTGTCTGTAAACAGCAGAGGGGTTTGAGGGTAAAGACCAGGGATCTGACAGATGGTTGCTGATGTAAATTGGTCCATATTGATTTGCAGCATGCTAGTTGTGACCCAGAAATACCTTCCCTATTTTTATCCCATTGCATGCGCACACAGTACGTCAGAGAACTGACAGTGACAGTCAAAAACACAGAGCGCTGTCCTCACCCTAACTGTGCTTTGACGAGCAGCTCAAATGCCAACGCCAGCCTCCCAGCAGGCCTGTCTCCATCAGCAAACAAGGCTCTGGAGGATCATAGTTAGAGCTGAGCATCACCCACGTAGAAAGGCACCCCACTGACAAGTTCTGTGGAGAGACAGCTACGCATCACAGAGATAAGAGTCCACTGTGGCATCACTAATGGGCAGAGACATCATGGGGCTCTGTGGTCAACAACATCCCTGACTATCTCTGAAGCTGAGCTGCCTTGATGCCTTGCACAGACACAGGCCTGCCTGCCTGCCTGCCTGCCTGCCTGTCTGTCTGTCTGTCTGTCTGTCAGTTTGCATAGAAGATCAACTGAAACTGTCAGAGGACTCATGGGAGGATGCTGTGGACATATTCAGCAATTACAGTGCTGAGTGGAAAGAAGAGAAGTCGCTGATATAAGTTCTACACAAATAAAATGAAGTGTTTCGTAACACTTCAACGAGTGGCAAATGAGCTACCACCACCTTAAACATGAACTTTACTGGAGTATTTAAACATATGGTTGTGAGGGTATTGGGACAGATTTAAGGTGTACTGAAACATTCATCCTGAGGTGTTCTGAAACATGACATGGTGTTTTGTAACACCAAATAATCAAAACATGTGCAGCACCTTGTCAGAGACTGGGAGCACGAACACTGAGAAGGTTGAAAACACTATTTGAGTTTTGAGTTCTGTTAAGTGCAGAATTAGATCCCTTCTCTTTTGGTGCTGTTTCCTTTTTCTAAAGCTTCTAAACACTATTGTGGTGTTTTACATCCTGTCTAGTGCAGAGTTAGATCCTGTCTTCTGGAGTTTCCAAATACTGTAAATGGGAGTCCCTTTCTCAGTGTATATTCCCTGACCTTATATGGTGCATTTACAAACTCATCAGTAATTCCAAAAGGTCAAAAATGTTAATTATTATGCTCAAACAAAGGACACCAGAAAATGTATTAATTGGTTTTCACAAAACTCAGTTTGTCCAGAATAATAACTAATGAGTACAAAATTACTTTTCAATAAATCATTTTGAAGCTTCAAATGCTTTATATTTCATTGACAAATTATCAAATGAAAACATTAACAAGTCTAAAATATTTATATTGATGAAGTAAGACAGTTCAAAGATCTGTGATGTATTTATCATATTAACATCCTTAAAAAAATACAGGCAAAGACTGCTAGAAGTAACACTTATACAAAACTTGTACATAACTTCAACCCAGGGCTCAATACGATCGCTCAATACAATCCACCAAATCAAATCAAATTGTATTGGTCACATACACATGTTGAGCAGATGTTATTGTGTAGCGAAATGCTTGTGTTTCTAGCTCCGACAGTGCAGTAATATCTAACAAGTAATATCTAACACCTTCATAACATATACCCAATACACACAAATCTAAGTAAAGAGAATTGAGAATATATAAATATGTGGATGAGCAATGTCAGAGTGGCATAGACTAAGATACAGTTTAATAGAATAGAATACAGTATATACTGTACATATGAGATGAGTAATGCAAAATATGTAAACATTATTAAAGTGACTAGTGTTCCATTTCTTAAAGTGGCCAGTGACACTTTATGCTAATGTATTCAGATATTCAGATGATGTCCAGGATTGAACAGGGCCCTGATCGACCATTACCGCTGCAGTCTGTGCGAGGACGTCCTTAGGAAGTTGGCCTGCAGAAACACCACCCTCACATTCGACCAGCTGGTGGACCTGTCCATCCGGCTGGACAACCTGCTGGCTACCCGCGGACGATCAGATCGGGGTCTGGTGGTTCCATCCTCCCGCACCCCCTCTCCAATACCCATGGAGCTGGGAGGTTCCTCTGGGGATCGAGGCAACAGGTAGGGCGCTCTGGCGTCACCCCAGGTGAGCCGGCACCATTCTCACCCAGAGCCCTCTGTTGCACATATGTTTGTGTATGTCACTTTCCCTGAGTTTTCCCCGCATTCCCAGCATAAGGCGCTCGTCGATTCTGGCTCGGCTGGGAATTTTATTGATAGAGCGTTAGCTCATAGTTTAGGGATCCCCATTGTTCCCGAGGCTGTGCCCTTCCCCGTTCACAACTTAGATAGTCGACCATTAGGGTCAGGGTTGATTAGGGAGGTCACCGCTCCTTTGGGCATGGTGACCCCGGGGGGTCACAAGGAGAGAATTAGTCTCTTCCTTATTGACTCCTGTGTTTCCCGTGGTGCTGGGCCTAGCTTATCATAACCCCACTGTTTCTTAGCCACAGAGGGCTCTCACAGGGTGGTCGCGAGAGTTCTCAGGTAGGCGTTTAGGGGTTTCCGTTGGTGCTACAATGGTGGAGAGTCCAGACGAGGTCACCACCGTGCGCATTTCCCCTGAATATGCAGATTTGGCTCTAGCCTTCTCCAAAAAGAAGGTGACTTTCCAGGAGTCACGTGTATCCCCTCTCACAGACGGAGGCTATGGAAACATATGTCTGCCTGCGTCAGGGGAACATTCAGTCCTCCACTTCACCCGCCTCCTTGAGTTTATTTTTTGTGAAGAAGAAGGAGGGAGGTCTGCGCCCGTGTATTGACTATCAGGGTCTTAATCAGATCACTGTGATGTATAGTTACCCACTACCACTCATCGCCACAGCGATTGAGTCAATGCACGTGGCACGCTTCTTCGCTAAACTAGATCTCAGGCGTGCTTACAACCTGGTGCGTATCCGGGAGGACGGCTTTTAGTACCACCTCAGGGCACTATGAGTACCTCATCATGCCGTACGGGTTGATGAATGCGCCATCAGTCTTCCAAGCCTTTGTAGACGAGATGTTCAGGGACCTGCATTTTGATATACTCCGTTGCATGCAACGAGCATGTGTCCCTGGTGCGCAGGGTGCTTGGTTGCCTGTTGGAGCATGACCTGTAGGTCAAGGCTGAGAAATGCCTGTTCTTCCAACAGTCCATGTCCTTCCTAGGGTATCGCATTTCCACCTCAGGGGTGGAGATGGAGAGTGACCGCATTTCAGCCGTGTGTAATTGGCCGACTCTCACCACGGTAAAGGAGGTGCAGTGGTTCTTAGGGTTTGCCAACTACTACCGGAGGTTTATCCGGGGTTTTGGTCAGGTAGCGGCTCCCATTACTTCACTGCTGAAGGGGGGCCCGGTACGCTTGCAGTGGTCAGCTGAGGCGGACAGGGCTTTTAGTCACCTGAGGGCTCTGTTTACCTCGGCTCCCGTGCTGGCCCATCGGATCTCTCTTTGGCATTCATAGTGGAGGTGGACACGTCCAAGGCTGAGATAGGAGCCGTGCTCTCTCAGCACTCGGGTACGCCACCGAAGCTCCGCCCCTGTGCCTACATCTCGAAGAAGCTCAGCGAAACTATGACGTGGGGGACCGGGAGCTGTTGGCTGTCGTCAAGGCCTTGAAGGCGTGGAGACTTTGGCTTGAGGGGGCTAGACACCCTTTTCTCATCTGGACTGACCACCGCAATCTGGAGTACATCCGAGCAGTGATGAGACTGAACCCTCGCCAGGCAAGGTGGGCCATGTTTTTCACCCGTTTTGTGTTTAACCTTTCCTACAGACCAGACTCCCAGAACGTGAAGGAAGACGCAATGTCCCGGCTGTATGACACAGAGGAGCGGCCCATGGATCCCACTCTCATTACTCCCCGCCTCCTGCCTGGTGGCACTGGTAGTGTGGGAGCTGGACACGGACATTGAGCAGGCTTTACGTGCAGAGCCAGCTCCCGTTCAGTGTCCTGCTGGGCGTCTGTACGTCCCGTCTGCTGTTCGTGACCGGTTGATCTATTGGGCCCACAAGTCACCCTCCTCTGGTCATCCTGGGATCGGTCAGAAAGTGCGCTGTTTGAGCGGGAGGTACTGGTGGCCCAACTTGGCTAAGGACGTGAGGGTTTATGTTTCCTCCTGCTCGGTGTGTGCCCAGTGTAAGGCTCCTAGGCACCTGCCCAGAGGTAAGCTACACCCCTTACCCGTTCCACTGCGGCCTTGGTCGCACCTGTCGGTGGATTTTCTGACTGATATTCCACACTCTAAGTCCTGTCATCTCCTCCCAATGCCCGGTCTCCCTACACGGAGGCCTTGTTTACACACGTCTTCCGGCACTACGGGGTGCCTGAGGATATAATGTCTGATCG
Organism: Oncorhynchus keta; assembly: GCF_023373465.1. NCBI lineage: Eukaryota > Metazoa > Chordata > Actinopteri > Salmoniformes > Salmonidae > Oncorhynchus > Oncorhynchus keta. The sequence goes on along the minus strand of NC_068431.1, from coordinate 38,069,790 downwards.
GGGTCCCCAGTTCACGTCTCGGGTCTGGAAGGCGTTCATGGAATGTCTGGGGCTCTCGATCAGCCTTACTTCAGGGTTTCACCCCGAGAGTAATGGGCAGGTGGAGAGTGAACCAGGATGTGAGTCAGACCGAGGTTCCTGCGGTGAACGACTGGTTCAGGCGTGCGGAGAAGACATGGGAAGCTGTCCATGTTCACCTTCAGCAGGCCGTGACGCGCCAAAAGGAGAACGCAGATCGCCACCGCAGTGAGGCCCTGGTGTTCACACCGGGGGACCGGGTCTGGCTCTCAACCCAAAACTTTCCCCTCCGCCTGCCCTGCCGGAAGCTGGGGCCGCGGTTTGTTGGTAATTGTTTCTTGTAGTGCTTATGCAACGGTATGCTGGTATTTACCGGGTTTTGTTTGACCCATTTATTGTATTGTTCTGTTGATGGTGGTTTATGAATATTAAACCACATCGTTGTAAATCAGCACTCAGTATGTTTTTCTGCAGGGAGACATAAATTACTAACAATAACAAATAATAATGATAGGACATAAATACATAATTAGGTTCTCAATATTGTAATATTAATCAATTGCAATATGAATTTACAATTATGAAACATATCAATAGCAATATGCAAAATGCATACATTATTAAGCTATGCAAATATAGAAACAAGATAACAATATGAATTGTCAATAGTATGATGCAATAACATGGTGTGGTATGGTAGGCCAATGCTAGAGCAGGCTAAATTGGCAGTGGTTATTTACATACATACATCAAACAATAGATACAGCTCATAAAGTTAGTAGGCAAACAAGCCGGCAGTATTAACTAAAAAGCAGGCCTTAATTTAAAACAGGTGCACAAAAGGTGCAAGCAAGGATTTGGCAATTAACAACTACATGTAGCATCATGAAAACTGATCAATGAATTAAAATGGCTGTTTGACTTGGATTATTAGCATTGGTGGCTGAAATGCCTTTATGTGAATTCCTTTACCGTTTCCTTTCTCAATTTGAAACATTGTACTCACGTTTTCATTGACACATACATGGATTGTTGTGGACAGTTTTATCTGAGCATCGAAGATTTTCTATTATATTGACAAGATAGTCGTGTTACTATTAACAATGGAAAAACATGTCCTCGAAGATGGAAGGCAGGCGGGAGGAGGCAAGATCAGGTGGGACCATTCTAGTCAATGAGAGTGCAGATATGTGTGTCAACAACAGGCAATTGAAATAGATAGAGGACTCATCTTTATGTCTGTGTCATTGAGGCTATCTCTATTTTAAAGTAGTCAATTCCTTCATTGGCTGATTGCTCCCAACTCATAGGAATCCCCACCCAGTTGACTACTTTAAAACTGTGAAGCCATGTCCATGCTAAAATGAGCAATGATGAGTCTATCTATGACAACAAGCACAATTCCGATATAAAGTTGCTTTGGGGTAAGTTGAGAAAATGCTACATGCGTCCTCTTATGTCAGTGCATTTGTAACAACCTAACCATTACAAAACGTATATATTCGATGAAATAAGCATCCCGAAGCAAGTCAGCAAGTCCCCCCTAAACGGACTAAAACACTCTCTCATTGACCTCCATACAAAAATTCCTCACTTCGTGGGCTTATTTTCGTGGACAGATTTTGGAGGGAGGGAGGTTGGTCGAGCGCATAACGTGAATGTCTAGCAACCCAAAGGTTGGGTGTTCGAATATCATCATGGGCAGATTTAGCAACTTTGCAACTATTTTAAAACAAATCTATACAACTCTCCTTCCGTGGCCTCCAATTGCTCTTAAATACAAGTAAAACTAAATGCATGCTCTTCAACCGATCGCTGCCTGCTCCTGCCCGCCTGTCCAACATCACTACTCTGGACAGCTCTGACTTAGAATACGTGGACAACTACAAACTCTCGTTCCAGACCCACATCAAACATCTCCAATCCCAAGTTAAATCTAGAATTGGCTTCCTATTTCGCAACAAAGCATCCTTTACTCATGCTGCCAAACATACCCTTGTAAAACTGACCATCCTACCAATCCTCGACTTCGGCGACGCCATTTACAAAATAGCCTCCAATACCCTACTCAGCAAATTGGATGCAGTCTATCACAGTGCAATCCGTTTTGTCACCAAAGAACCCATATACTACCCACCATTGCGACCTGTACGCTCTCATTGGCTGGCCCTCGCTTCATACTCGTCGCCAAACCCACTGGCTCCATGTCATCTACAAGACCCTGCTCGGTAAAGTCCCCCCTTATCTCAGCTCGCTGGTCACCATAGCATCACCCACCTGTAGCACACGCTCCAGCAGGTATATCTCTCTAGTCACCCCCAAAACCAATTCTTTCTTTGGCCGCCTCTCCTTCCAGTTCTCTGCCTCCAATGACTGGAACAAACTACAAAAATCTCTGAAACTGGAAACACTTATCTCCCTCACTAGCGTTAAGCACCAACTGTCAGAGCAGCTCACAGATTACTGTACTGTACATAGCCCACCTATAATTTAGCCCAAACAACTACCTCTTTCCCTACTGTATTTATTTAATTTATTTGGCTCCTTTGCACCCCATTATTTTTATTTCTACTTTGCTTGCTATATTGTATTTACTTTGCCACCATGGTCTTTTTTTTGCCTTTACCTCCCTTATCTCACCTCATTTGCTCACATCGTATATAGACTTGTTTATACTGTATTATTGACTGAATGTTTGTTTTACTCCAGGTGTAACTCTGTGTCGTTGTATCTGTCGAACTGCTTTGCTTTATCTTGGCCAGGTCGCAATTGTAAATGAGAACTTGTTCTCAACTTGCCTACCTGGTTAAATAAAGGTGAAGTGAAATAAAATTTAAACATTTTAAAAAATCTACTTTGCAACGACTTAGCATGTTAGCTAACCCTTTCCCTAAACCTTTAACCATTTAACCTAACACCTAACCTTAACCATTTAACCTAACTCCTAACCCTAACCCTTTAACTACTTAGCTACTGTTGCATGTTACCTAACCCTAACTTTAACCATTAACCCTAATCCCTAAACCTAACCCTAATTTTCACCCCTAACCCTAATATTAACCCTTAGCCTAGCTAACGTTAGCCACCTAGCTAGCTTAGCTAATGTTAGCTTCAACTAATTGGAATTTGTGTAATGTACACATACGTCATGAAGAAAGACAATTGTGTAATACACAATGGACTTTTTTGTGTGCTTGTCATGAATTTCAAAAAGTAATTTGTGTCTTTTTCACAATAAACTGTTGTGTGTTGAATTCTGAACAGCATGGCAGCACAATGGTTGAAATTGACATGTTCCCTTAATCTAAACATTTGTATTCTGATATGGTGGACCAAGTTTCTCATACGGTATGTGGCTGTGTGGTTGTGGGTAAAATTTCAAATACATTTGCCATCTTACTGCCCCAGCATTCAGGGGTTACATTTCACTCCATAATAAAGGTGGAATTTCACAAAAATATATTATCTCTAGGCCCTAGACTTGAGATAAGATGATTTAACATGACTTGAGTCCATGTTAAGTCTACTCATCTCAAGTCTGGAAGGGGCTCCAGTGCTCAGTGTAACAAGGGTGGTTTAGCACACCAGTTTAGTATTGAAGACTGGCTGAGTGCACTAAGGCAGTGTTTTGACAAGTGGGAGACCCGGTTTCACATCCACCTTCTTCCATGAATGCCATTGATGAAGGCCCACTATACACATGTGATCTCTGCTATAACTTGCATAGCCCTAAACATTTTGATTGTAACATTATTTATAATCTCACAATGGGCTTGGCAACTGTAGCCTATAATTAGTGCTAAAGTCTACCCTGGAAAAATTATTCAATTCCTAGTGTCTTTAACATGTTAATCAAAATATTTAATGAAAATACTCAATCAATATTTATGCTATAAACCATTTACAATTGAAAACCATTTGATTGTATGGGAGACAGTCTGCCAAAACATAATTTTAATGTTTTAATGTTGCCTTTTAAATGCACTGAAACACCAAAAGTGTTTTCCCAACACTCACTTAAGAACACAATTATAATATATAATAATAATAATAATAATATTCAGATTAAAGAACCAATTTGGGTGTTTCAGAGTACTTCCAGTCTATTTTTAAATACATTCAGTGTATCATAACATTTACATTGGGTTTACATTAAAACAGCAGATCTCACCATAGGCACACTACTTTTTATGGTTTTACTACACAATGACGGTGTTGTGAGTCTTTCTATTTTAACAGTGTACACTCCCAAAACAAGAAAACAGACAGACCAGTTAAAAGATTGTAATACAGGGGTGGGTTGGAAAGGTTATGATTATAATTGCCCAAATGAGGTAGCCTTGTAATTACAAGACTGTGCAGTGAACATTCATGTAAGCTTGTGAGATTGAGAGGCTTGCGAGGCTAGAAATGAGGCTGGGAACAGATGAATCCATTGCTCTGTTGACTTACTAGGATACTTCAAAACAGAATCAATATATAGTAAGCCCTTTCATGAGTAAATACATATTTGCTCTCAGGGTTTGATACCCAGTTCAATCACAGATAGATATCTCATGTGTAAGTGGTTCTCATGCTAATATCCTTGCTTCTGTGCTATACAAATGGTCCTTCCCTAGACAATGAGCTCTATCCTGTAGGGAGAGTCATAATAACAGCCTGTCAGCCAGTCATGGATAATTAAGTGTTGATTTCACCTTGCCTGGTGGGACCCCAGGGACTGAGGCTGCTATCACCGCCTGACTATCACTGTTTATAAAACAAATAATATCCCTCATCACACTGACCGCTGCATTTCAACCAGCCACTGTTTACCATGAATAAAGCTAAAATAAACACAATCGCCCATGCAGACACACATAAACACTTTCTTATCTGACCGCTATGAACGCCCTCTAGCCAAACAAGTTTCCTCAGCACAGCAATAAGGACCAGGCTAATGATGCAGACAGTCAATATGGAAGAGGAGGGGCAGCTTCTACACTAAATGTACCAGAAAGAGAGAAGGACGACATTAAACAAGTTTTAAAAAGCTGAAATAAATGACGAAAAACATTACCAACACTGAAAGTTAACAGAAATTAAACTTTTTTTTAATACTCTTCTGTGGCTGTAAAAGAGCTGGATCTAGGCTTTGGGGTTAAAAGAAGAAAAAAAATAGATACAGTACCAGTCAAAAGTTTGAACACACCTTTCATATATGAGATTCTTCAATGTAGCCACCCAATACCTTGATGACAGCTTTGCACACTCTTGGCATTCTCTTAACCAGCTTCATGATGTAGTTACCTGGAATGCATTTCAATTAACAGGTGTGCGATGTTAAAAGGAAATGTGTGGAATTTCGTTCCTTTTTAATACATTTGAGCCAATCAGTTGTGTTGTGACAAGGAAAGGGTGGCATACCGAAGTTACCCCTGTTTGGTAAAAGACCAAGTCCATACTATGGCAAGAACAGCTCAAATAAGCAAAAATAATTGACAGTCTATCATTGCTTTAAAACATGAAGGCCAGTCAATACGGAAATGTAAAGAACTTGGAAGTTTCTTCAAGTGCAGTCGCAAAAACCATGAAGAGCTATGATGAAACTGGCTCTTATGAGGCCTGCCATAGGAAAGGAAGACCCAGAGTTACCTCTGCTGCAGAGGATAAGTTCATTAGAGTTACCAGCCTCAGAAATTGCAGCCCAAATAAATGCTTCAGAGTTCAAGTAACAGACACATCTCAACATCAACTCTTCAGAGGAGACTGAGTGAATCAGGCCTTCATGGTCGAATTGCTGCAAAGAAACAACTACGAAAGGACAGCAATAAGAAGAAGATACTTGCTTGGGCCAAGAAACACGAGCAATCGACATTAGACTGGTGGAAATCTGTCCTTTGGTCTGATGAGTGCAAATGTGAGATTTTTGTTTCCAACCACCGTGTCTTTGTGAGACGCGGAGTAGGTGAACGGATGATCTCCGCATGTGTGGTTCCCACCGTGATTCATGGAGGAGGAGGTGTGATAGTGTTGGGGTGCTTTGCTGGTAACACTGTCAGTAATTTATTTAGAATTCAAGGCACACTTAACCAGCATGGCTACTGCTGCATACTGCAGCGATACGCCATCCCATCTGATTTGCGCTTCGTGGGACTCATTTGTTTGTCAACAGGACAATGAACAAAAACACACCTCCAGGCTGTGTAAGAGCTATTTGACCAAAAAGGAGAATGATGGTTTTGCATCACCCGACCTCAACCCAATTAAGATGGTTTGGGAAGAGTCGGACCACAGAGTGAAGGAAAAGCAGTCAACAATTGCTCAGCATATGTGGGAACTCCTTCAAGACGGTTGGAAAAGCATTCCAGGTGAAGCTGGTTGAGAGAATGCCAAGAGTGTGCAAAGCTGTCATCAAGGCAAAGGGTGGCTACTTTGAACAATCTCAAATATAAAATATATTTTGACTTGTTTAACACTTTTTTGGGTTACTGCATGATTTCATATGTGTTATTTCATAGTTTGATGTCTTCATTATTATTCTACAATGTAGAATATAAAGAAAACCCCTGCAATGATTAGGTCTGTCCAAACTTTTGATTGGTTCTGTACATTTGGGGTTGGGGGCCCCCTGAAGGTCTCCCCCATAGAATTAGGAATTAGAATACTAGAATGGCAATGAAACTTCTAATGATGGGATAAAGGTCAGCCATTTTGGTCAGGTAGTTGTTCAACCATGGTTTGCCAGTGCTGTGATAAGATATTGTGCCATTATGACAACATTCCATTAAAACAATGCAGTCAATCCACAGCCATACACTGGCTGGAATCAGTAGATGACAGGACTTAGACAAGTACTGATATTGTATCATATAATAACTCTCAGCTTTCCAAGAATATAAAAATGTGGACATTTATGGTCTTTGTTTTACTTTCCTGCATAAGTCAAATCCGGATTATGCCTCTACTGCCATTTATTCCAATTAGACTGGGTTGGATTTCTCCCTGACCAATATGGCTGCCATTTTCACCCCATTCTGGAATTTTAAGGGTTTATGACATAGCCTCTCTAGTATTTGAATAGGACTTCTATGGTAGGCCCCCTCCCCGAACAGTTGTAAAAATATAATAACAATTGCTGTAACACTGCAAAATGTTCTCTCAGCATCATGGCAACGTGTAGAATAGCAGGAAAATAGCTTTAGAAATGCTCAATTATCTCTGCCTCATTGCAAAATGTGTAGAATAGCATGGGATTAGCTATAAAACTGCACATGTTCCTCAGTGCCCCATGGCAATATGTGTAGAATTGCAGGAAATTAGCTTAAAAATGCACGACTCTTTTACAATCATTGCAAAACATGTAGAATAGCATGAGATTAACTATAAAACTGCAAATTGTTATCCTTACCCGATGGCAAAATGTGGGGGGCTAACAGGTGGCTATCGTACCTCTGACACACAGACTAAGACACAGATACACAAACACTCCACATTGCCACCAGTAACACATGAACCATTTGGTTGAATCGGAAAGTCCACCTGCATTTGACAAGTTTAAACAGCACAGCCATACCAGAGGCCTCTACCAGTCAGCTGAGCATGGAAATTATAAACACTTCCAACTCTGAGCTGGTGGGAATCATCTTTCTCTAACATAGATTTACTCACTACTGCATGCAACGGATTTTAGTTGAAACATTATAAAAAAGAAGAAATCAGCACACTGCTCTTGACTGACATCTGTCACTATGGTGAGTGATCATATCTCTAAGAGACTGACATAAGCCAGTCCTTAAGTTTGTGGAGTACAGATACTTGTGGCAGGAGACAGACGGTGTGAGGCTGGGACAGATAAGGAGTCTTACCTGTACGGAGTTTGAGTACGCCCCTCTCTCCTCCACTGGCGGGAACACCTGCCGTCCTGCTCTCCTGAAGAAGCGAAACAGGGCAATAAGAACCCACCGCAGCATAATGCCTGTGTTTCTATTGCTTCCTCCTATCTCTCTGTCTCTTTTTCTTTATCTCTGTGTTTCGTTTTCTATTTGTCTCTGTCCTTCAGCCACTAATAATATCTTTTTATCAGTCTCTTTGTCTCTCTTCATCTATTACTCTCCTGGTTGTCAGAGTAAGTGGATACAGTCTCAGTACATAAACAAGCCTACACATTTCTGTGCATGCTCCAGGCTTCTCTCTCGGTCTAACACTCTCTCTGTCTCTCTCTCAAGACTCTCTTCAAATCTCCTCCCCTCCAACATTCTCTCCACTCAGCCCCACCCCCCTTGTCTGTCATAATAATACTGTGAGTGGGGTTATTATGTTGTGTGTGTGTGTGGGGTTTAGGCAATCCGTATGTGCACACTTGTATGGAAACTGCATGTTTGTGTGAATGTCTGTGAATATCCCCAATGTCATCCCCACCTGCTCCAGAACAACTGCAGGGTTCCAAAAACAGACAGAGGAGCAAAGAGGAAATACCTTCAGAAGTATCTCTCTCTCTCCCCTCTCTTTCGCTCACTCTTTCTCTCACTCACATGCACGCTCACACACACACACACACACACACACACACACACACACACACACACACACACACACACACACACACACACACACACACACACACACACACACACACACACACACACACACACACACACACACACACACACACACACACACACACACAGTGATATTGATCTTTAAGTGCCGGTGAGTGAGAGAGATATTGTTTCAGACCAGGGTCAGAGAGGCTTGCTGGCTCAGTGGGGGTTGCCTTTGTGCAAGCTCCTGTAACAGAAGGCTTCATGGAGCAACATTCTATCACACACACACAAGTCTATTAGCTTACAATAGCACTGTCAGGTTGGTCTGTAGAGTACCGTAGGTAGCCTATGATAACTAGTTGGTTTTAAATGTCATTAAATTAAGGAGGATGATTGTTACATCAATGTGACATCAATGATGATGTTTGGTCCCATGATGAGGCATCTCTATTGACACAAGATCCAATTGACTCTGAGTCATATTAGCAACAAAACAGTCAAGAGGTGGTAGGTAGCATCATTTGACTTTCCAGATAAAAGGTTTGGTTAATGATAGGCAAAGGCTGAACACAGAACATTGGGGGAATAATATGCAACACAATGTCCTTTTATATGATAATGAGGGCAAATAACAAAGACCCTGATATCATAACGGGCCTGTCCCCTGTCAAGAGTTACTGAAAAGATTTTCACTTACCTACTGAAAAGCACAGTAAATCCACCAGCATGTGCAATTGGCATAACTTTGAAATGAGACACAGATAATAAGACAAAGAAGGGCCTCCTGAGTGGCTCAACGTTCTAAAGCACTGTATTGCAGTGCTTGAGGCGTAACTACAGACCTGTGTTCGATCCCATGCTGTGTCACAACCGGCCATGACCAGGAGTTCTATAGGATGGTCCACAATTGGCCCAGCGTCGTCTGGGTTAGGGGAGGGTTTGGCCGGGGGGGCATTATGTAGCTCATTGAGCTCAAGCAACTCCTTGTGGTGGGCCGGGCGGGTGCAGGCTGACTTCAGTTGTCAGTAGAACAGTTTTCCCCTGACACATTAGTCCACCTGGCTTCCTGGTTAAGTGGGCAGGTGTTAAGGAGCATGGTTTGGCGGGTAAGCTTGACGCTTCGCCGAGCCCTTTTGGAAGTTTTAGTGATGAGACAAGATCATAATTGAAATTGTGAGAAAAAGGGGGAATAATAATAAGACAAATAAAACTTTATAGGCTCGTGTGATTCTATTAGCTCTGAATAAAATAAACTCAATCTCCCATCAAGCATAAAAACTGAATTACAGTATATGGGTCTTTCTATAAACTAGTGTACCAGTGAGGATTTCCTACACTGGACAACTTTTTATGGCTGTTGATAAGTAATTGATAACAATCTGACAATTTCTTTCACGTCATTACATTAAGACATAAGGGGGGATCATAGCTATATTCAATTAAATTCACAAGTTGATTTAAAACCTGTTTAACAATTTATCATGGTTGGTGTCTTGGCGGATTTGTCCAAAATCGTGTGACATAAAACAATTTTTGTAGTAACCAAAGAAGTGTTAAACAAATCAAAATGTATTTTATATTTGAGATTCTTCAAAGTAGCCACCCTTTGCCTGGATGACAGGCAAATAAATCACTCCACAGAGCTGGGCTTTATGGAAGAGTGGCCAGAAAAAAATGTCTTGGAATGGCCAGGTCAAAGCCCAGACCTCAATCCAATTCAGAATCTGTGGTATGACTTAAAGATTGCTGTACACCAGCAGGAACCAATCCAACTTGAGGGAGCTGGAGCAGTTTTGCCTTGAAGAATGTGCAAAAATCCCAGTGGCTTGATGTGCCAAGCTTACAGACATACTCCAAGAGACTTGCAGCAAGTCACTGTATATGTTTGTTATATAGGTGAGGCCAGTTTGCATATACTCACATTTATTCCTCTGGGTACACATGTGGAACTGCATGAAAATCATTTTTATTTTGATTTCAAACCATTTTGAAATGTTTATCTCAATGTCACACATTAGCCCCATTGTTTATAGAAAGGCCCATATCTCTAAATGGTTTAGTGAAAATTATGTGCATGAATAAAATAAACCAACTACCCCTGAATGAGAGCTGACTAGCAGAGAGTTAATACAAATATTCACTTGAGCAATAAGCAATTTATTGACATGACCAAACATGAGATTTAGACAAGCAATACAAATTATTATTAAAGCTAAGAAAACATTTTATAAATGTTTTTCTTCATCTACCAGTATTACATTTAACTGTCTCTCTATTCTGGACAGTACGTTGTTATGAGTGGAAACTGAGTGGAATATGTCAGTATTGTAACGGAAATGGTTAGCATGTCATTAGGTAAACACCTCACTCGTATTTTGTCCTTCAGATAGCCTTTAAAGATTCATGACACCAGAACACCACCAGAGAAATATATTCCTTCTTGGTTTCTAATCTAGCCCCATGAATGACCACTGAAAAAGTTATTCTAAAACATTTTGGACCTGCAATTGGCATGCGGGGCTTCTATTAAACATTGACATTTTTAAATCAATGTCAGGTAATTAAATGACAGACCAGTCAGCAAGATCTACATGTCTGCAGGATGAGGAAGTGAGAAAAGTTGCTCTAAAATCTAAGATTCCATAATGAACGTAGCATTTGTGTGTCAAGTATGTGCAGGTTATGGTAACGTTGAAGCTTAATGGGGGTGGTGATGTAAGAACTGGGGGTGAATGGGAGTGCATGGTTGTTACCAGGGGTGACTGAGCCACTTCACCAGCCCTGAGTTCCTAATGTAAAGCCATTACCCACACAGCCTCATGTCTAACGACATACAGCTGAAAAATAAAAGGATATTAGAAAGCCCTTTTACTGAGCGAGAGGCACTTAGCCCCACAAGAGCACCAATAAAACTTTATGGGTGATTGAGAATGGTGGTGGTGGTGGTGGTGGTGGTGGGGGGGGGCAACATGCCAGAGATCCAGTCTTAAACCCTTTAAGGTACATTAACATTACAATATAACCTAGGAGAATAATATTATAATGACTATCTAGTACAGTGTTTTAGGCAAGCCATATTTCCACACATAGACATATCAAAGGCTAAAACAAACAATTTGCCAACAGAGATCTCGGGTGTGCCAATAATCTAATTTTGTGTTTCTATGGTGATACAGCTCTGAAGGAGAAATCCTCAAAAACTATCTGACAGCCCTTTTATTTCTGAGCATCTTCTACAGTAGGACTGGATATATTAAATCGTCAATGCTTTGGCTTTTTATTATTTCACCAGGTAGGCCAGTTGAGAACAAGTTCTCATTTACAATTGCAACCTGGCCAAGATAAAGCAAATAAGTGCGACAAAAACAACAGAGTTACACATGGAATAAACAAACGTACAGTCAATAACACAATAGAAAAATCAACCAAACAAGTCGAGCAGGTTTGAAGTGCCAAAGCATCCTGACTTCAGACATCAAAGGAATGGTAGGATAATGATTTTAAGAAATATAAAAACTATACACATTGTATTCAAAAGACACAGTTTAAATGTTGAATGACATACAATGATATCAACATTGCTTAATCACAATAAGGTTTTCAGATACCAATTCATAATCAGCCTAGAGAGAGAAACCTCTTGGGCTTTGACCAGCCAGGCACTGGATAACAGCAACAAGATCAGTCTTCTTTCCCTGCTCAGTCTTCTTTCCCTGCTCTAGCTAACCTTCCCTCAGATTCATTTTTTATGTTAAGGTACTGTTAAAGGATTAGTCCATTAATAAAAGTGATAAACTGCGCATCACTGTAATGCAACAAGCTGTGGTCTTGAGTAATGACAGGGTTGAAATCCTGCTCTCCAATAATTACTGACCACCACTGTTACCATAATGACATGAACAGAATGCTCGGTGTCTAAACTTAGATGGTTTTACGACTGCAGCTCTCCAACCTTGTCATTATGTCCCAATCAAAGGAGCTTCAAAGTCAACATGACATTTAGATTATTTTTCTCACGTGCCTCTAATATTGTTTGAGTTTGTTGTTGTTGTAGTGTAGTTCTATACTGCTTCCCCTACTATTACCCTAAGGTCTGTATGTTTTCATTTCAATATACTGTAGAATGAAACTGTCTCTGCTCTTGTTGGGTATAATGGGTGTGGGTGAGGGCTATACTGTAGAATGAAACTGTCTCTGCTCTTGCTAGGTATAATGAGTGTGTGTGAGGGCTATACTGTAGCTGTGGGTTAGAAATAGGGTCAAATCAACCATTATAACAGAGAAAGACATTATTTGTGGTTATTAACTTAAAATAACACGTTCAAAAATATTTTTGAGAAGAATTGAAGATGCGAAAAAGTATCTGGAAGATACTTCTGTGATGGAAAACCAGGATTAGGTTATTTCCCCTTCTGCCTTAGATCAGGAATCTGGCCTGGAAGCTGCAGGACACAGGTCACTATTGTGCTATATGAAAAAAGAAAATGAAAAAATAAATCAAATAAAGAGCTGAGGAAAGTAGAATATGTTTCAGTCACACAAAAGGACACTACCTGGAGGTTCATAAAAGTGGCCAGCCACTTGATCAATTCGTTCTTTGATTCACAGCACAGGTACCTAAGAAGATTGCGAGAGGGAAGACGGCGGGGTTAGAGAGGCTATACCTTTACCATGATCCTCAGTGCACTAGTACCTACGGTTTACCCATCTTTAGTTGCTACTAAAGATACTCACCACTGCTGTTTGTCTCGTTCTGCCTGCTCACACACTACAGTCATCCCCCAGCTAGAAGAAGAGGAGGGAACTTACATTGTATTGACAGCTGATATGGAACAACAAATAGCCAAATGGTTAAGAAAATAGACCAGGAGTCATTGGAGGGTTGCTGGTTGACTCTCACCATGATGGTGGCTGTAGCCTCTTCTTGATGCCATAGTAGACTTTCAGAGCATGGACTTGACATTCCCTCTCAGGCTGAGTACTCTAGTAAAGAGTAAAAATGGACACATACTGTAGGTACTTCATACAGTCACAGAATAGGCCCACACATCCTCCTTCCATCCTCTGTTACCTTTACTTCTTTGTAGAGCCTGAGAGAGGTGCCATCGAGTACACAGAGGCGTCTGCTGAAGGTTCTCTTCCCCCTCTGACCCTTCTCATCACTGAACTTAATCATGCTGTTTCTGGACACGTCTACCATGGCAGCTGTGAGAGGGGACATACAACTCTAATTCACTTCACTGTGTTGATTTTCAACCCTATCATTAATTAACACGTTGCCTTCCCCCTTCCCTCCCTTCGGATTCCTTTTCTGTTGTCAATTCTATTATTCACAGAAAGTATCTACAATATGTAATTTATTCAAAAGTGCTCTTGACTGGACTGGAATAATAATATATACATCGGTAATCATCCATTTACCTATGCAGATTAACATGGCCTCCATGTAGCAGTTCCGCTTGACCACCAGGTGACAGTCTTTACCCAGAGAGAAATAGATGGCCAGCGCTCGTTCCTGGTAGTGCAATGGACGCTCTGTTGGGGGAATCAGAGAAGACACATTGTATTTTACCACGAGTTTGCAGTTGAGCATTAGCGTTCATCATCAATATAAAGATATCACACTTCATTAACAACCGCTGTCCTACTTCAGCTTATACATTTAAAAAGGGACTTGGCAACTGTAACTGAGGTGTTATAATTACCCATCTCCTGGTTGTCGTTGACCAGGAAGCAGCTCCAATAGTCCCCCTGCTGTGGAGGGATGTTCCCGCGTCTCAGGACCTCACACACTAGCTCCTCAGCACTCACTGCCTGGGAGATCTGAGGGAGAAGAACAGGCAGGGTTAGCGTTAGGAGCGGGCAGGTTTAGCGTTAGGAGAGGGCAGGGTTAGCGTTAGGAGAGGGCAGGGTTAGCGTTAGGAGAGGGCAGGGTTAGCGTTAGGAGAGGGCAGGGTTAGCGTTAGGAGCGGACAGGGTTGGCGTTAGGAGCGGACAGGGTTGGCGTTAGGAGCGGACAGGGTTGGCGTAAGGAGCGGACAGGGTTGGCGTTAGGAGCGGACAGGGTTGGCGTAAGGAGCGGACAGGGTTGGCGTTAGGAGCGGACAGGGTTGGCGTAAGGAGCGGACAGGGTTGGCGTTAGGAGCGGACAGGGTTGGCGTTAGGAGCGGACAGGGTTGGCGTTAGGAGCGGACAGGGTTGGCGTTAGGAGCGGGCAGGGTTAGCGTTAGGGGCGGGCAGGGTTAGCGTTAGGGGCGGGCAGGGTTAGCGTTAGGGGCGGGCAGGGTTAGCGTTAGGAGCGGGCAGGGTTAGCGTTAGGAGCGGGCAGGGTTAGCGTTAGGAGCGGGCAGGGTTAGCGTTAGGAGCGGACAGGGTTAGCGTTAGGAGGGGACAGGGTTAGCGTTAGGAGGGGACAGGGTTAGCGTTAGGAGGGGACAGGGTTGGCGTTAGGAGCGGACAAGGTTGGCGTTAGGAGCGGACAGGGTTGGCGTTAGGAGCGGGCAGGGTTAGCGTTAGGGGCGGGCAGGGTTAGCGTTAGGGGCGGGCAGGGTTAGCGTTAGGGGCGGGCAGGGTTAGCGTTAGGAGCGGGCAGGGTTAGCGTTAGGAGCGGGCAGGGTTAGCGTTAGGAGCGGGCAGGGTTAGCGTTAGGAGCGGGCAGGGTTAGCGTTAGGAGCGGACAGGGTTAGCGTTAGGAGGGGACAGGGTTAGCGTTAGCAAGCAAGTGAACTTATATGATCATCTGGGCACAAAGCATTGCAGAAGAACACCCCATACTGTCGCATTTGGATTCTAAGGTGAAAGGTGAGAGTGCACATGGAGCTGACCTGAACCAGCAGCTCAGAGCCCTCCTCCTTCCTCTCCAGGTAAATCCCACAGATGGTGAGAGGTGAGGGGGTCCCCTACAGAGCAGATTGAAGAGAAAGACACATCAGGCTAACAGCCATCCTCAATCCAGCAAATAGTAAGAGATAGACAGGTCATGGAAGGATTTAATAATTTCAGTTGGGTGGGAAACAACTGCTGCAAGGGGTTCTGAAAATGTCATCATGCCATAGGTGTATGCTCACCTCCTCGGCGTGTTCCTCCTGTGCTTTGATGACATGAGAGATCATGTCCAGCTGCCTCTGAAGCTGCTCAGCATTCACCTGCCACACAGACATACACATCCATCCAATTGATCAGAACATTTCATTTAGCTTCTTGTGACAACACAGTACATTTCCCTCCATTTATCTTCTATAAATCAGTGATGACATCAGTGTGAGACAGACCCACTCACATTGAAGATATCCTGGTAGTTCTGGATGAGCTCCTCTACCACCTGTCCTGCGCTGTTATCAGTGCCGTCCGTCTGGAAGAGCGTGGGACCAAACACAATGGCCAGGTTGTGCATGTTCATCTGATTCTCATCTGCAAAGCACTGAACGCTTTGGGAACAGAATCGACAGATTTGTACAAGAGATTTCTCAACAGCGATGCATGTCTTGAACTTTCAAAGACAAATTAGCCAATTATCTATATATAAACAATAAAAATTCTACAAAAGAGACAAACCAGAATGGAGGGAAGAAAAAGAGAGAAAAGAGAAGAGGACAGGCGGACAGAGGTGGAGTGTTGAGGCTAACCAGTAGAGGTGGTTGATGACAGCCCCCAGAGTGGCTCTGTTGACTGGGGGGAGGCTGTGGAGGAGGGCCTTGTACTGGGACACTCTCTCTCTTCCCTCACTGACAGCTGGTGGACAAAATAGAAAAACACCTACACATTACAGCACAAAACTCCTTGTCATGGGGCTACCAATGACACGACTACCAAGACGAGCAGTGAAAAGCAGTGTTGTGGTCATTGTGGTCCACCTGTATTAGAATGAGGGTAGGCCAGACTCACTAGTGGTATGGAGCCATGGCAGAGAGGCCTGATGGCCATTGAAAACCCCCTCTCCCACTTCCCTGAGGAATCTCTTCAGGACGTTGGCCACATTATCCACCTGGCACACCCCTTCACTCAGACGAACCTGACGGGCGTCATGGCGGAGAGAGAGCAGCAGGGCGGCAATCTTAGAGTTCACACCACACCTCCGATAGATGCCCTCTGACTTCAAACCTGGAAAGGGGGAGGAACCCCCCCCCCCCCATAAACAAACACATAACCACAATATCATTAACACAGGCTTACAAAGACACTGATAGAATCGAATAATGGAGCTGGTAAGAGCACATCTTTTGTTAGGTATCTGTCCCAACCGATGCCATGCTAGGTCCAGTACCATGTTGTGTGATGTAGCTAATGCAGCGGTCCACGATGACAGGGACTTCTGTCTCAGTAAGCTGCTGCTGGTCCAGGGGGCCGTCTCCTCTCCCTAAGCCCTGCTGGATGCCACTCAGCCAGCCCTGGTAGTCAGGCCTCCTGTCCCCCTCCAAACGCAGCCTCCTGCCTCTGTCCACCAGCACCACAGCAGCAGCTTCTTGCTCCACGGCTGGGACAGCACATCACATTACATCACACACTGTCTACATCAATTGTCAACCAAAGTAGCTCTATTAAAAAGTTATGTATATGTCACTAACATTATTGGTCCACCAAAATAAAAACACTTCTCCCTCTGCAGTACTTCCTTAACCTACATTTAGGGAAAGTATTCAGACCTTTTGACTTTTTCCATATTTTCTTATGTTACAGCCTTATTCTAAAATGTATTAAATAAACATTTTTCTCTCAATCTACACACAATAACCCATAATGACAAAGCAAAAATCGTTACATTTTTTATAGCTATTTTTTTTATTTTTAAATGGAGCTCAGATGCATCCGGTTTCCATTGATCATCCTTGAAATGTTTCTACAGCTTGATAAAAGTCGACCTGTGGTAAATTAAATCGATTGGATATGATTTGGAAAGGCACACACCTGTCTATATAAGGTCCCACAGTTGACAGTGCATCTCAGAGCAAAAACCAAGCAATGAGGTCGAAGGAATTGTCCGTTGAGCTCTGAGACAGGATTGTGTCAAGGCACAGATCTGTGGAAGGGTACCAAAACATTTCTGCAGCTTTGAAGGTCCCCAAGAACACAGTGGTGTCAGGATTTGGCCAGGGTTGTTCCGGTTTTTGGTCACTAGATGCCCCCATTGTGCCTTTTGACCTTTTGTTTTCCCTTGATCCCCATTATTATTTGCACCTGTGCCTCGTTTCCCCTGATTGTATTTAAACCCTTTGTTTTCCTCAGTTCTTTGCTCTGTGTTTGTATGTTAGCACCCAGCCCTAGTACTCTGTGAACTCTTGTTGTTCCCGGTGGACTCTCTTGTGGAATTCTGTTTTTTGTTCTTGTTTGTTTGTTTTTGAGTATCTTTTGAGGCTTTTTGTGCTATACCTTCCACCTTGTGGATTTACCTTTTTTTGTCTTGGAGGATTACCTTTGTTCTTGTGGAATTCCTTTTGAGGTTGTGGAGTTACATGTTTTCCTGAAGAACTTCACTTTTTACTTCATTAAATATACCGTCTCAAGTACTGCTGTGTCTGCCTCATCTTCTGGGTTCTGCCGACTATTCGTGGCTCAGTTGGTTAAGTGACTGTTTCTCACTCCGGAGACCCGGGTTCGTAACCGGGTCCTGACAAGTGGCCTCCATCATTCTTAAATGGATGAAGTTTGGAACCACCAAGACTCTTCCTAGAGCTGGCCGCCCGGGCCAAACTGAGCAATCGGGGAAAAAGGGCCTTGGTCAGAGAGGTGACAAGAAATCAATGGTCACTCTGACAGAGTCCAGAGTTCCTCTGTGGAGATGGGAGCCTTCCAGAAGGACAACCATCTCTGCAGCACTCCATCAATCAGGTCTTTATGATAGAGTGGGCAGATGGAAGCCACCCCTCAGTACATGACAGCCCGCTTGGAGTTTGCCAAAAGGCACCTAAACACTCTCAGAGAGATCCTTGATGAAAACCTGCTCCAGAGCGCTCAGGACCTCAGGCTGGGGCAAAGGTTCACCTTCCAACAGGAAAACGACCCTAAGCACACAACCAAGACAACGCAGGAGTGGCTTCGGGACAAGTCTCTGAATATCCTTGAGTGACTGCGCCAGAGCCCGGACTTGAACCCGATCAAACTTCTCTGGAGAGACCTGAAAATAGCTGTGCACCGATGATCCCCATTCAACCTGACAAAGCTTGAGAGGATCTGCAAAGAAGAATGGGAGAAACTCACCAAATACAGGTGTGCCAAGCTTGTAGCGTGATACCCAAGAAGACTCGAGGCTGTAATTGCTGCCAAAGGTGCTTCAGCAAAGTACTGAGTACAGGGTCTGAATACTTACAGTAACAGTCAAAAGTTTGGACACACCTACACACACCTACTCACTTAAGGGTTTTTCTTTATTTTAACTTTTTTCTACATTGTAAAAAAATTGTGAAGACATCAAAACTAAGAAATAACACATATGGAATCACGTAGTAACCAAAAAAAGTGTCAACCAAAAAATGTTGAGATGGTTTGGGATGAGTTGGACCGCAAAGTGAAGGAAAAGCAGCCAACAAGTGCTCAGCATATGTGGGAACTCTTTCAAGACTGTTGGAAAAGCATTCCAGGTGAAGCTGGTTAAGAAAATGTCTAAAAAACTGTTTTTGCTTTGTCATTATGGGATATTGATTGATGAGGGGGGAAACTATTCAGTCCATTTTAGAATAAGGCTGTAAAGTAACAAAATGTGGAAAAAGTCAAGGAGTCTGAATACTTTCTGAATGCACCGTATGCTTCACTGTGCCAGGTTCAGGTGTCACTCACAGAGCTCCTGTAGTTTTCGCAGGTCGATGTTATCCACTTGGTCTTCTCCGTGGAGGAGGAGGAGCAGTCTGGAGCCCCCCAGGGAGAACCAGCCCAGGCAAGGACAATGGAAGCTCTGGCCCACAGTGTAGTGCAGCCGGCCCACCCGCTCAAAGGACCAGCCCACCAGGTCCTCTGCTACAGGGGGGACCAGGGCCTGACACACAACAAGACAAGGCAGCAGCTATACATAAAACTACCATTTACCAATCTATCATAATACGAATTGAAATCTAGTTTTAAAAAGGTGTGGTTACCTTGACAATGACCTTGATCCACTCCCTCACCGTGTCAGGGGAATCCTCTCCAAACAGGTAGACTCTCCCAGAGTCATGGTACAGCTCAAAGGAATGACCATAACTGACTCAGCAGGAAACACAAATAGAATATATACTGTACAAATATAAACATTCTTCTGAAGCTCACAATGTTTTGGATTAAAACACTATCTATCGTGTTGTCTTACCCATGTTTCCCTTGGGGATTGACCACCAGACAAAGGACATCACTCATCTTCATCTGTCCACTCTGGCTGGAGCTCTTCTCACTCTCATAGTAGCTGAAGTTACCTTGGTTCAAAGAGCACCAGCGACGACTAAAATCTACATGTTCCAAAATGCTACAATTAGCTTACGGTAACTGAATTTACATTAAAACAATGTCACTTACCAAAAAGGAATATCAAGTTCGAAATATGCAAGTTGCGCACTAGTTCATCTGAAATTCAGATCTAAAGCATGTCCAAACAATTCACAAAAAATGTAGTTTACAAACAGAATATCAAGAATGACCCACCTCCTTTAGATTTGCGCTCTGTAACGGCTCGTGTTGAGGAGGCAGTCTTGAACAGATAACCAGTGTGTGAGATGGGGAGAGCAGCCTCTAAGATTGTGTGATCTCCAGTCCTTGACCCTGGGAGCTCTGGAGAGAGGAAAAACATATAATACTGATGATGTCACCTCTACTGAACAATGAAATACAACCCATACATTTGTGTTCCACACAACTATATGATTGATGTAACATTGCAGGCATGGATTACAGAGAATTTGATGAATGAGGCTGGTTTCATTGCTCCTACCTGTGTTGTGGTTGTGAGTGAGGAACTCCACCTGAAGTGTCTGTCCATAGTGCTGGGCCACGGACACAGGGCTGGGTAGCTCTGGATCACCTGTATAACAGTTCACATCTGCTCCACAGAACACCAGCGACAGAGTCTCCAATACATCACCTGTCTGAATGGTGTTGCACAGAGCCTGAGAGATAGGGAAAAGGACAGAGAGGGGAGAGAGAGGAGGAAGCGAGAGAGAGCGAGAGATAGAGGGGGAGGTAGAGAGAGAATCAAGGAGCAGAGAAGACAAGTCTGAACTTTTGAGAGCAACAGATGGAGAGAGAGAGAGCAAATTAGAGAAAATCTGAGTGCCTCACTTTGTTGAGGGCTTCCTGTTGGCCAAACAGTGCATGGTAGCAGCGGTATTTCCCCTGGCAGTACTTGGCAGTAACAAAGCGCTGGCGCTCCTCACTGTCACTTGATGGACAGAGCATCTCACTTGGTGGAATGTTAGCTGCCCAGAAAAGGTTTACTTTGTCGTTACCTAGCAACAGGAACAGCTGGTGAACAGGGAGTGACATTAGAACCTTGACCTGAAACACTAGTAATTTTATTAACAGGGTGAACAATGACAAAATCTAATTTTCAAAGACAACATACGTGTATAATACAATTATACAAATAAGATAGAAAGCATAGTGTGAGGAACATAAACAGAGGAAGCCAGTCATATGGGTGGTGAGAATGCAATGTTACTAATCCATGTAATAATATAATAGAATACAAATGAGAAACTGTACCTACCTGATTTTCAGTCCACGCATTTTCATCCATCTTCAGACTGCGGACTTTGGACACACTCTGGCCCAGGCCCCTGTGCACCCCTAAACCACAGAGAAATGGATTAAAGAGAGTTAGATGTCAATATCCTCTACCAGGCACTGTTATCTAACATACCAATGTGATACAATTTTTGTTAACCTGACATATTTGAATATGATCATTATAGAATCTAATCAAAGCTTTTGAGTCTTGATCCATTAGTTTCCGAGGCTGGACTGACCTCTGGAAATGGTTCTGTACCTGCACAGCATTTGCAGAGGACCACACACAGGTTGACAGAGGCCCAGTCTGGGTGGGGGGCGCCACAATCTGCACAGCGCTGGTTGGCCTCCTCAGACCAGATCTTCTGGGCCACCGCGTTGCTGGACAGAGAGTGACTGACACAGGCCTGCAGGGCCTCAACCCACTGCTCCCTCTGCTGCTCCGACTCGGCCACAAAACTAACCACACAGAAAAGAGTTCACAGGGGTTTCACTGTGGGATGCCATTAAAGGGTCATAGGTCAGTCTCACTCACCTGAATGTCCTGTAGATGGTGGTGAGGTTGAAGGACCGTTTGTCTGTGCCCTTCACAGTACCCAAATTCATCTCAATGGAGGTGATGCCAACACCCTGGCTGTGCTCCTGATGACATGAACATCACAGTTTTTAAAAATGTCTTATCAACTCAAAAATGTAGCTAGTCTTAGCTGTTTGAATGGCAGCCTCATCATATAAATTGTGAATTCACTGACTGGCTATAGCTAGATCATCTATATCCTTATCTGCATGAGTAATCATTATTGATATCAATGTTTATTCCCCAAATATATAAGTGTTTCCTCACAGTATAATTTGTTTCATTTCTGATCCAGAAAATTACTCATAAAAGCCATATCTGTAGCTATGTCATCCTTGAATTGTACAGACAAGAGATCACATCTTCATCAAAAAGTAGAAATGACAGACAAAATGTTGTGATAAACAAAAATGTTGTTGAGGCTTAATTACTAATTAAATTAAACCTAAATTAGCATTATTATTAAGTGTTATGATTTATATGGATACCTTTGCCTGTCACCTTTAAGAATACATAAAGGACTTTCATGCACGTTTAAAAAATATATATTTCAGAACAAATGCATGCACACATGCACCATGGATACACACCTCAGCGTTCCTATAGAGGAAAACACTGTCGGCACAGATGACTACATAGAGCTTGGAGCGCAGTCCACTCATCTCCAGGTATCCTTGCTTACTAATGAGCGGGACTCTACTAGCACGCTGTCCACATGTATCACTGAAGTTCATAAGGGACTTCTCCATGCTGTTACACTGCTGCTGAATAGTCTCTTTCAGTACTGACACCCATTCCTCCCTGACGGCTGAAAACACACACATCAAATCAAATTGTATTTATCACATGCACCGAATACAACTGGTGTAGACTTCACATCAATAACGCCCACAAATGACTCATATTTCCTCATTGTGACCATTGTTACTTTAGGCTGAACACTTACTGTTGTTCTCAGCACGGAACAAGAAAGTCCTGTTCCTTGTCACCACCTCAAACTTCTGTCCTCCAACATTAAGCACTTTAGTGACAGACAGTATGGCTATGATCCGCTTTGAGTAGACCTCCTGATGAAAAGAAGAGAGGACGAGGAAGAAGAGGAGGGGCTGTAATAAGTAAGGTATTAAACAGTAGACAGTGTGATCTGTGAACCTATGTGTGGCTCTATGGAAGACATCTGGACCTTCTCATTTTGAAAGTATCGAAGGTATTGTGCATCCAACATCACCCAACGCTTCTGGAAAACAAGGGTCCTGCAGATAAAACAGAGATTACTTACACTCTCATGCATACACACACACATGCATGAACCAACACACAAATGCACACATGCATGTACAAGCACACAAACCCTTCTCTCTTACCCCTGAGGCGGAGTCTTGTGCAGCCAGCCCATCTTGATAACAGGTGAGTGGTGAAAATCAGGGTTGAAGGATTGTGACAGTGTGCAGCCAAGATAGATACTGTCTTCATCAACAGATGTTCTCCTGAGATATTAGACACCCACATAAGCAGCAAGGACATGAATGTTCCCCTTGTCTCATCATGTTTGCAATAACAAAAACATGTCGACGAAGGCTTCCCACACAAACTCGCATGTAAAACAGTTCAACAGAAACACACCTGTTTTCCTCAATGTCCTCGTACTCAGCCTCATCCACACTAAACTGACTGTGGAAACAGTTCTGCATGGCCCGCAATGCATCCTCCTATGGTGCAGAATACAAAATGCAAACAATGGATAAAAATATCATCCTTCACACTTTAATAACTTGTGTACAAAAATAACTCTGGCATGTGTACAATCGCTAACATAAACGCCCAACACTCAATCGCTCTACACATCTGTAATCACACACAAGAAGAGGCAAATAGTACATTCAAGTAGTACATACACACCCACACATACATGTACAGTATAACTTACATTGTCTGCCATGACATCTGTGTCTGGCCTCTCTTAACTCCAGAACAGCTATACAGGTTAGCTGTGACAAAGAGGTGGAGACAAACAACTGAAGCCAAAGGATTACAGTAAAGGAATCGTTTCTCTGTTATGCCGCGTCACAGGTCCCAATGAAAAAATGTGCCCGGACAGGTTTACCTGATGATACTGAATAAACTGTATTACATACATCACATGTCAGCTAGAGTCAATTGTTTACATTTTACGAAAGACAATGGCTGTTTGACACGTATTACTCCTGCATGTTGACTCTAACCAAATAATCAAACATAAAGTCAGAACTATGAACAAGTGTTGTAACCTCACAACTGCTGGTAAGGAAGTAAATTAATACAGTAACTTTATACAATAACTCAATAATTATTCCCAAAGTCTGAGAATAGTTCAAATAGATGAACTAACAGGTTCGAGTAAGAAATGGGTACTGTAATCTGGCCACCTGCTTGGGATGGTGAGCCTCATCCCTGTGACAATGGCCCTCTCATCACAGCAGCTATAACAGGAAGTGTGCTTAAGAAACTGGCATCAGAGAGACTAATCTTCCTCATGAAACTGCAATAACCCTGAACAAACAGACTTTATTTGACATTTACAGCAGCTTCTCCATGACTCCTAATTCATGTCATGGCACAGGACCACGGGTATAGGAGTAAGAGAGAGAGAGACAGAGAGAGACAGAGAGACAGAGAGACAGAGAGAAAGAGAAATCAATGTCATACCATAACAATAAATAATAGAGTCATCTTGCAGTCAGTTGGGATAGCTGGCCAGATGTTCCAAAGTCAAAACATTGTGTTTACCAGTAAGCAGTTGGCTAGATTAGCCAGAGATTCCTGGAAGTACTATAATTAATACCTATATGGGAAGTATCGTCTCGGATGTTAGCCAAGAGGCGGACTGTGTACTGTGTAACAAAGACTTTGTCAAATGTTTGTTAGATTTCTTGTTGAGTGGGTCACTAACCACATTTCCATCCAGTTTGTATGCGAGTAAAGTCTTTTTAAAAATCACTACAGCTGTGATGGAAACAAGAAGTTTCAGTACAATTTTATAAATGCCGACTGATCATTTGTTTGTTCGACATAGTGGGATCTTTCTGTGTCGGTAAAAATAATTAGGCACAAAATCCAGGGTTCGCAATCAAATTCAAGGAGCTTCAAGTACATGTTTAAGCACTAATATTTATTTTCAAGGACCATGAATTTGTAATACTTTAGTTCCTATAATGCAAGTGTTTCTAGTCGCCACCAGATGGTAGAACATCGCCACAAACTCATGAGAAGAAAAAAACAAATACTAAACCTTTTTCAGGACCCTGTCTTCCAAAGATAATTTGTAAAAATGTAGATAACTTCCCAGATCTTCATTGTAAAGGGTTTAAACACTGTTTCCCATGCTTGTTCAATGAACCATAAACAATGAATGAACATGCACCTATGGAACGGTACTTAAGACACTAACAGCTTACAGATGGTAGGCAATTAAGGTCACAGTTATGAAAACGTAGGAGACTAAAGAGGCCTTTCTACTGACTCTGAAAAACACAAAAAGGAAGATGCCCAGAGTCCCTGCTCATCTGCGTGAATGTGCCTTAGGCATGCTGCAAGGAGGCATGAGGAATATAGATGTGGCCAGAGCAATAAATTGCAATGTCCGTACTGTTAGACGCCTAAGACAGTGCTACAGGGAGTCAGGACGGACAGCTGATCGTCCTCGCAGTGGCAGACGACATGTAACAACACCTGCACAGGATCGGTACATCCCAACATCACACCTGCGGGACAGGTAAAGGATGGCAACAACAACTGTTGTTACACCAGGAACGCATAATCCCTCCATCAGTGCTCAGACTGTCCACAATCAGCTGAGTGAGGCTGGACTGAGGGCTTGTAGGCCTAAACCCACCGTCGCTGGGCCAGACAGGACTGGCAAAAAGTGCTCTTCACTGACGAGTTTTAGCTCACCTGGGGTGATGATTGGATGTGCGTTTATCGTAAAAGGAATGAGCGTGACACCAAGGACGGTACTCTTGAGCGGGATCGATTTGGAGGTGGAGGGTCCGTCATGGTCTAGGGCGGTGTGTCACAGCATCATCGGACTGAGCTTGTTGTCATTGCAGGCAATCTCAATGCTGCGCGTTATAGGGAAGACATCCTCCTCCCTCCTGTGGTACCCTTCCTGCAGGCTCATTCTGACATGACCCTCCAGCATGACAATGCCACCAGCCATACTGCTCGTTCTGTATGTGATTTCCTGCAAGACAGGAATGTCAGTGTTCTGCCATGGCCAGCAAAGAGCCCGGATCTCAATCCCATTGAGCACGTCTGGGACCTGTTGGATCAGAGAGTGAGGGCTAAGGCCATCCCCCCCAGAAATGTCTGTGAACTTGCAGGTTCCTTGGTGGAAGTGTGGGGTAACATCTCACAGCAAGAACTGGTAAATCTGGTGCAATCCATGAGGAGGAGATGCACTGCAGTACTTAATGCAGCTGGTGGCCACTCCAGATACTGACTGTTACTTTTGATTTTGACCACCCCTTTGTTCAGGGACACAGTATTCAATTTCCATTAGTCACATGTCTGTGGAACTTGTTCAGTTTATGTCTCAGTTGTTGAATCTTGTTATGTTCATACAAATATTTACACATGTTAAGTTTGCTGAAAATAAACGCAATTGACAGTGAGAGGACGTTTCTTTTCTTGCTGAGTTTATATTCATCAATACCTTACAAGTTATAGTCAATAATACATGTGATGTTGACTGATTTCCTTTATGAACTGTAACTCAGTAACATTTGTTTTATTGTTGTGTTTATCTTTTTGTTCAGTGTACATGGTAATATTATTAAATTGTATTTATATTTCACAACATTTTAGGTCCCACAGTCTGTCCCAACACATTAAAGTAAATTCTGACAGTGTAAAAGGCCCTTAGTTGAATCTAAAATGTCCTAGACATTATTCTAGACTTAGTTCGTTTCACCTCTCCGTCTTTGTCGTGGTCGGAGTTTCCCAGTGTTGTAATGAACGCGCTGCTAAAAGTGCAAATCCGCTGTAACAGGCGAACATAACGATCACACATGAATTGTTCATGATTCCACTCGTTCGCAGATGTAGGCGCGATTAGAACTCAGCTCAAGAAGCCTTCCGAACGTTGAACAACGCTGGGAACGCCACAATAACTGTCTAAACGATCATTAACAAAACAAAAAGGCGAGTAAACGCCATTTACTTATATATATATATATAAATATTTGTTTATTAAACACAAATAAACAAAAACAACAAAAAAATATATACATATATATACACACACACACAAATATTTGTTTATTTTTGTTTATTAAACACAAATAAACAAAAACAAAAATATATATATTTTCCCGACATTATAACTATCAGGGCATATTTTTCCGTGGGCATTGCGTATACTCACTTCTTAATACCCACTGATACGTACCAAAGTAGTGTAGTGGAGGTATACGCAGTTTCAATTAATAAGGCTGTTGGAACAGATCAGAATGTTTAGCTTGTCATTTCTATAAACTATTCCGCGCAGCAATGTAGCAGCGGCGGTAGAACTTCGAGGGAATGTTCCAAAATGCAATTTGCGGGAAAACGCTGTTTTAAAATGTGCACTGCACATGCGAGCGGTTTCATGAACAGAGATGGAAATATCCGTTAGAAATTTAGGAAGAGGGGAGATTTAAATATGCAACAACTATCATGGGTTGCTAATATGACTACGATAATAACTTTGGCTGCTAGACAATGAAAGAAAGTTGAAAGAAAATCAATAGACCAGGAGAAAGCATATGAGTAAGTCTTTATAAAAAAATCCTTGCTTCTATGGTGAGATTCTTGCTATAGGCTGCATTCAAGTAAAGAAAGACATGCCTCATAATATGAAGTAAAACGTCCAGGTTTCAAATAATTAAGCAATATAAAAAATACAGCTATGATAATGGTAGGCCTAACCATCTTCTGGTAGATGGAAAGGCTTTCCCAAAAATCTTCTCTGTTAAATGTTAGCTACAGTAGCTACAAAGCAGCCTAGCAACCTGTCAGAATGATATCAGAATTATTTGCATCAATCCAGTAGCCATTTATTTTTCAAACTCCCAACTCGTGTGCTACAGAAACACTGCTAACCAAACAACAGTGCTAGGGGGGGCTGGCAGCACTAGCACACTATTTGGGAGACAGAGATGCTAATGAATATCCACCAACAAACTTAATTCTAGAGTTGGCTGAATATGTTTTGACGTATAACTATTTCTGTTTTGATGATGAAAACTACCTCCAAACGAATGGAACATCGATGCTCTACATTTGCTCCGAGCTATGCTAACCTCTATATGGTTATTTTTGAAGTGGGAGGTGTGGTCAAGAAACACTGGCATATCTTATCATCGGACCCAGTTTTGCCGGCTGAATGTAAATATCCACCACGTATTGTGTATAGGAGAGGTCGCAATTTACGCGATAAATTGGTTCATGCCAACTGCCAACTGCCAGCTCTTTTACGCCCTCTACCAAATGGTAGCTATAAATGCAGAGGAAGCGCACAGTGCAACAATATGATGAATTGTGAATATTTCTGCCACCCACACACAGGAAAACGGTTCCAAATAAATGACATCATTACGTGTTACACCACCCAACCTGGACCATTATTCTAATATTTTTCAAATTAACATATTTGATTATTTTCTGTTCTCCTCGTTTTAATTCAAGTACTTTTCAAGTAAGTACTTTTCAAATATAGGTATTCCTATATTTACATTTCAGAGTGCCAAATGCAAGTACTTTAAGCACCTCAATCAACTTGTGCAAATCCTAGAAATAGCGGTGGAAATGCTTTTATGCACAGAAATTGATATAATAACCATCATATCCAAGTAAACTTGGAGTCACATGATGATATGGTGTGTGTGGTCGGATTGGGAAACCATTCAGTTTATTAGGCTACAGATGAAATCAGTGGTGTGAAGTACTTAAGTAAAAATACTTTGAAGTACTACTTGACTATTTGGGGGTGGTATCTGTACTTTAATATTTATATTTTTAACTACTTTTACTCTGCTACATTCCTAAAGAAAATATGTACTTATTACTCCATTACATTTTCCCTGACACAGAAAAGTACTCATTACATTTCGAAGGCTCAGGCAGGACAGCAATTTGGTCCAATTCACGCACATACCAATATAATGCATCTTCATCCCTACTGGGTCTGATCTGGCGGACTCAATAAACACACAATACTGAATTTGTAAATTATGTCAAAGTGTTAGAGTGATCCATCTGTCTGTAAATAAAAAAACAAGAAAATTGTTTAATCTGGTTTGCTTAATGTGCTTTATCTTGGCCAGGTCGCAGTTGTAAATGAGAACTTGTTCTCAACTAGCCTACCTGGTTAAATAAAGGTGAAATAAAATAAATAAAAAATAATATAAGGAATTTGATGTATACCATTTACTTTTACTCAAGTATGTCAATTTAGTACTTTTCATCATTGTACTTCAGTAAATCTAAAACCAGATACTTTTAGACTTTTCCCCCAGTAGTATTTTACCAGTTGTGTAAAGTACTTAAGTATAAATAAATACTTAAGTATTACTTGTCGTTTTTTTTGAGTATCTGTACTTTACAATTGATATTTTTGACTACTTTTACTTCACTACATTCCTAAAGAAAATGGTGTACTCTTTACCTCATGCATTTTCCCTGAAGCCCAAAAGTACTCGTTACATTTTGAATGCTTAGCAGGACAGGAAAATTGCCTAATTCACACACTTATCAAGAGAACATCCCTGGTCATCCCTACTGCCTCTGCTCTGGCGGAGTCACTAAACACATGCTTAATTTGCGGTTGTGTAAAGTACTTAAGTAAAAATACTTTAAAGTACTACATAAGTCATTTTCTTGGGTATCTGTACTTTACTTAACTATTTATATTTTTGACTACTTTTACTTTTACTTCACTATATTCCTAAAGAAAATAATGTACTTTTTACTCCATACATTTTCCCTGACACCTAAAAGTACTTGTTACATTTCGAATGTAAAATGGTCCAATTCACTCGCTTATCAAGAGAACAACACCCACCACTGTGACCTGTATGCTCTAGTCGGCTGGCCCTCGCTACATATTCGTCGCCAGACCCATTGGCTCCAGGTCATCTATAAGTCTATGCTAGGTAAAGCTCCGCCTTATCTCAGTTCACTGGTCACGATAACAACACCCACCCGTAGCACCCGTTCCAGCAGGTATATCTCACTGATCATCCCCAAAGCCAACACCTCATTTGGCCGCCTTTCCTTCCAGTTCTCTGCTGCCAGTGACTGGAACGAATTGCAAAAATAGCTGAAGTTGGAGACTTTTATTTCACTCACCAACTTTATACATCAACTATCTGAGCAGTTAACCGATCGCTGCAGCTGTACATAGTCCATCTGTAAATAGCCCACCCAATCTACCTACCTCATCCTCATACTGTTTTTATTTTATTTACTTTTCTGCTCTTTTGCACACCAGTATCTCTACTTGCACATCATCATCTGCTCATTTATCACTCCAGTGTTAATCTGCTAAATTGTAATTATTCGCTCCTATGACCTATTTATTGCCTACCTCCTCATGCCTTTTGCACACACTGTATATAGACTTTCTTTCTTTTCTACTGTGTCATTGACTTGTTTATTGTGTTATTGGCTTGTTTATTGTTTACTCCATGTGTAACTCTGTGTTGTTGCCTGTGTCACACTGCTTTGCTTTATCTTGGCCAGGTCACAGTTTTAAATGAGAACTTGTTCTCAACTAGCCTTCCTGGTTAAATAAAGGTGAAATAATAAATTAAAATGAAAACAACCCTGGTCATCCCTACTGCCTCTGATCTGGTGGACTCACTAAGCACAAATACTTAATGAGTGTCCCCCTGGCTATCAGTACGACTTGATTAGTTCAGTGTTAACTAGCTACATAGCTGTCTTTGTTTCCAAGATAATTGTGTAGTTTAGTGTGTGTAGCCTTGGAGTGATTATCTTAATTCACTGAGGTTCGCTAGCCAGCTATTTGTCGTCCTTAACGTAGGAGACTCTGCTAGCTAGCTAACTGCTAACAGCTAGCCAACGTCTGCTGTTTTGAATTCAACAACCCGGTCAGGTGGTTTCACATTTTCGTTTCATTGCAGTGCAGCGGTTGATTTGTTTGATCGTGGCTAGCTGCATAGCCGTCTTTGTTTCAAAGATAATTGTGTAGTCTAGACCGATTCCCTAGGTTAGCTAGCCAGCTATTGTCGTTCTTTTAACTCAACGTAACGTAAACAACACTGCTAGCTAGCCAGCTAGCCCCGAATAGCAGCACTGTAGAATTATTACACTCAACGGAACGACTTGATTAGTGTAGTGTCAACAACGCAGCTACTGCCAGCTAGCCTACTTTAGCAGTACTGTATCATTTTAATCATTTTAGTCAATAAGATTCTTGCTACGTAAGCTTAACTTTCTGAACATTCGAGACGTGTAGTCCGCTTGTCATTCCAATTTCCTTGCATTAGCGTAGCCTTTTCTGTAGCCTGTCAACTATGTGTCTGTCTATCCCTGCTCTCTCCTCTCTGCACAGACCATACAAACGCTCCACACCGCGTGGCCGCGACCACCCTAACCTGGTGGTCCCAGCGCGTACGACCCACGTGGAGTTCCAGGTCTCTGGTAGCCTCTGGAACTGCCAATCTGCGGCCAACAAGGCAGAGTTCATCTCAGCCTATGCCTCCCTCCAGTCCCTTGACTTCTTGGCACTGACGGAAACATGGATCACCACAGATAACACTGCTACTCCTACTGCTCTCTCCTCGTCCGCCCACGTGTTCTCGCACACCCCGAGAGCTTCTGGTCAGCGGGGTGGTGGCACCGGGATCCTCATCTCTCCCAAGTGGTCTTTCTCTCTTTCTCCCCTTACCCATCTGTCTATTGCCTCCTTTGAATTCCATGCTGTCACAGTTACCAGCCCTTTCAAGCTTAACATCCTTATCATTTATCGCCCTCCAGGTTCCTCGGAGAGTTCATCAATGAGCTTGATGCCTTGATAAGCTCCTTTCCTGAGGACGGCTCACCTCTCACAGTTCTGGGCGACTTTAACCTCCCCACGTCTACCTTTGACTCATTCCTCTCTGCCTCCTTCTTTCCACTCCTCTCCTCTTTTGACCTCACCCTCTCACCCTCCCCCTACTCACAAGGCAGGCAATACGCTTGACCTCATCTTTACTAGATGCTGTTCTTCCACTAACCTCATTGCAACTCCTCCAAGTCTCCGACCACTACCTTGTATCCTTTTCCCTCTCGCTCTCATCCAACACTTCCCACACTGCCCCTACTCGGATGGTATCGCGCCGTCCCAATCTTCGCTCTCTCTCCCCCGCTACTCTCTCCTCTTCCATCCTATCTTCTCTTCCCTCTGCTCAAACTTTCTCCAACCTATCTCCTGATTCTGCCTCCTCAACCCTCCTCTCCTCCCTTACTGCATCCTTTGACTCCCTATGTCCCCTATCCTCCAGGCCGGCTCGGTCCTCCCCTCCCGCTCCGTGGCTCGACGACTCATTGC
Source organism: Oncorhynchus keta (assembly GCF_023373465.1). Taxonomy (NCBI): domain Eukaryota; kingdom Metazoa; phylum Chordata; class Actinopteri; order Salmoniformes; family Salmonidae; genus Oncorhynchus; species Oncorhynchus keta. The sequence continues at coordinate 38,037,416 of NC_068431.1, read as the reverse complement.
GAGCTCACAGAACAGGGCTCCGGGCAGCCGAGCGGAAATGGAGGAAAACTCGCCTCCCTGCGGACCTGGCATCCTTTCACTCCCTCCTCTCTACATTTTCCTCCTCTGTCTCTGCTGCTAAAGCCACTTTCTACCATTCTAAATTCCAAGCATCTGCCTCTAACCCTAGGAAGCTCTTTGCCACCTTCTCCTCCCTCCTGAATCCTCCCCCCTCCCTCCTCCCTCTCTGCAGATGACTTCGTCAACCATTTTGAAAAGAAGGTCGATGACATCCGATCCTCGTTTGCTAAGTCAAACGACACCGCTGGTTCTGCTCACACTGCCCTACCCTATGCTCTGACCTCTTTCTCCCCTCTCTCTCCAGATGAAATCTCGCGTCTTGTGACGGCCGGCCGCCCAACAACCTGCCCGCTTGACCCTATCCCCTCCTCTCTTCTCCAGACCATTTCCGGAGACCTTCTCCCTTACCTTACCTCGCTCATCAACTCATCCCTGACCGCTGGCTACGTCCCTCCCGTCTTCAAGAGAGCGAGAGTTGCACCCCTTCTGAAAAAACCTACACTCGATCCCTCCGATGTCAACAACTACAGACCAGTATCCCTTCTCTCTTTTCTCTCCAAAACTCTTGAGCGTGCCGTCCTTGGCCAGCTCTACCGCTATCTCTCTCAGAATGACCTTCTTGATCCAAATCAGTCAGGTTTCAAGACTAGTCATTCAACTGAGACTGCTCTTCTCTGTATCACGGAGGCGCTCCGCACTGCTAAAGCTAACTCTCTCTCCTCTGCTCTCATCCTTCTAGACCTATCGGCTGCCTTCGATACTGTGAACCATCAGATCCTCCTCTCCACCCTCTCCGAGTTGGGCATCTCCGGCGCGGCCCACGCTTGGATTGCGTCCTACCTGACAGGTCGCTCCTACCAGGTGGCGTGGCGAGAATCTGTCTCCTCACCACGCGCTCTCACCACTGGTGTCCCCCAGGGCTCTGTTCTAGGCCCTCTCTTATTCTCGCTATACACCAAGTCACTTGGCTCTGTCATAACCTCACATGGTCTCTCCTATCATTGCTATGCAGACGACACACAATTAATCTTCTCCTTTCCCCCTTCTGATGACCAGGTGGCGAATCGCATCTCTGCATGTCTGGCAGACATATCAGTGTGGATGACGGATCACCACCTCAAGCTGAACCTCAGCAAGACGGAGCTCCTCTTCCTCCCGGGGAAGGACTGCCCGTTCCATGATCTCGCCATCACGGTTGACAACTCCATTGTGTCCTCCTCCCAGAGCGCTAAGAACCTTGGCGTGATCCTGGACAACACCCTGACGTTCTCAACTAACATCAAGGCGGTGTCCCGTTCCTGTAGGTTCATGCTCTACAACATCCGCAGAGTACGACCCTGCCTCACACAGGAAGCGGCGCAGGTCCTAATCCAGGCACTTGTCATCTCCCGTCTTGATTACTGCAACTCGCTGTTGGCTGGGCTCCCTGCCTGTGCCATTAAACCCCTACAACTCATCCAGAACGCCGCAGCCCGTCTGGTGTTCAACCTTCCCAAGTTCTCTCACGTCACCCCGCTCCTCCGCTCTCTCCACTGGCTTCCAGTTGAAGCTCGCATCCGCTACAAGACCATGGTGCTCGCCACGGAGCTGTGAGGGGAACGGCACCTCAGTACCTCCAGGCTCTGATCAGGCCCTACACCCAAACAAGGGCACTGCGTTCATCCACCTCTGGCCTGCTTGCCTCCCTACCACTGAGGAAGTACAGTTCCCGCTCAGCCCAGTCAAAACTGTTCGCTGCTCTGGCCCCCAATGGTGGAACAAACTCCCTCACGACGCCAGGACAGCGGAGTCAATCACCACCTTCCGGAGACACCTGAAACCCCACCTCTTCAAGGAATACCTAGGATAGGGTAAGTAAGGGTAAGTAATCCTTCTCACCCCCCTTCTCCCCCAACAAGATTTAGATGCAAGTGGCTGTTCCACTGGTTGTCATAAGGTGTATGCACCAATTTGTAAGTCGCTCTGGATAAGAGCGTCTGCTAAATGACTTAAATGTAAATGTAAATGTAAATTAAAAATGCATAAACATTATGCCGCCTGGTTTACTTAATATAAGTAATTTGAAATAATTTATACTTTTTTACTTTTGAAAGTTAAGTATATTTTAGCAATTACATTTACTTTTGATACTTTGGTATATTTAAAACCAAATACTTTTCACAGGGTGGTAAAGTGCACCTTTGACAAATAAAAATATTATAATATAATAATATATAATAATAATAATTATCGCTCTTATCCATAATAATCTGATCATGTAGACTAGCCCACCAGCATTGCCATACCAGCACTGTGTCTGTGAGTTGTTGGCTATTAAGATATTTTAGCTCACATGCAAAGACAAGATTAGGCACCACTGCTATTTAATGCAACAGTTTTTGTGACAAAACAATCAGTAGGGTTGAAAATGCGATGGAAACACGAACTTTAGATTTGTATTTGGTAAATTAACATTTAAGCGAAAATGTTAAAGTTGTGTGCACTACGTCATCAGGCACTGGTTTTTATTTGGTGGAAACACCACTTTTTATTTATTTTATTTTATTTCACCTTTATTTAACCAGGTAGGCAAGTTGAGAACAAGTTCTCATTTACAATTGCGACCTGGCCACTAAAGGGAATATTGGCATATTTTCTATATGCAGCTTCTAGAATATTCGCATGGAAATCAATTCGCCAACTGAATGGAAACCTACCTTTTGACTGATTTTTCATAGAGAAATTCCTTTATATTGGCTGGTTCCTCCCACTTAAAATATTTTCCATTTGATAATACACTGCGCATGTGCAAAATCGAAACATGCGATTCGTTTGAAATATTTGGCGGGGAGATCCGTTGGCGTTGCGCAGTCAAAGCGAAGCACAGGCAAAGCGAAGCACAGGCGAGTCCCAATGCATCACAAATGAAATAATCCCAACAAAAACAATGGACAACTCAAATCACCTAATTGCGAAGATGTCGGAGAAATTGGAGAAGTAAGTTTCTAAAGAAAAAAGCCTGCTGAATGCTAACTACTGCACGTTTAGCATCCTGTCCAATACAATGTTAGCTATAGCTAGAGAAGTTCACCCTCACTAGCAATTATGTTGCTAACTTGCTAGCTACTGTAGTTGTTACTAGATAATTAACTGTTTTGGTTTAACCTAAGTATTGAATAATTCAATACGGCCAAATGGTTTTGTAACGTAAATTTTAGCTGCTTAGCTAGCTATATACGTTAGCCAGGGAGGAAGAGGCGAAACCAGTATAAATCATATTTTTTTACACTATAGCCACATGAAGTCAAATATCCGGATAGTACTGTAAAGCTGACCAACCCACCTATTTGCCAGCATGGCCGACCACTTGTTTACATTTACATTTTTGAAAGTTTTTTAAAAATGTTTACAGCTGCACTAGGATCAGACAGGCTTCCTGTGTAGCTTAACTACATCACTGCTAACCCGGCACAACTGAGGCGTCAATCCAGGGATAAGCAATGTGTTGTACTCCGAATTTTCCCATTTATCCCAACTGTGCCATTTGGGAAGATTGAACGACTGCTAGTTTATTCTCGAAAATTGACCTCGCTGTCATCTTATAGGTAGAAGCCACAGCAGCCGTTTTGAATCATTTGTTGTTCAACACCAGGTGCCTTTCCTTAATGGCTACTGCTAGCTAGCATGAGGACGAAAACTATAGTTTACAACAAAAAAAGTAATTACATATTCTCTGTGTAACAGTTGGGATAATGGCACAATTCGAGTACAACACATTTCTTATTCCCGAATTGAGGTACGTTTTCCAGACTGTCTTAATCTACAAATAAGGCCTGTAGAAACCTAGTGCAGTTTTAAGCAAGCAGGACAGATGTGCTGGCTAAATCCAGAGTAAGGTGTTGGGATGTAATGTTTCAGCGACGTGCATCGGTCCCGGATTCAAACGTTTGAGATACTGCATCTGTCCGCGGACCCCAAACCGACCCAAATGTAGCATACATTGGTCAGAAAATACATTCAAATGTTACGAATCGCCGATTCACTAACCGAGGTAAAGACAGTTTTAAGTTGGATATTCGACAGATTTTCGCGATTTCAAACCTGAACATGAATTCGCTTTACAAAGCTAATAAAAATGTGGAAATGTGAGCGGCATTTTGTATTCCTAGTAGAATTAGTTAGGTAGCGTAAACAAAGTAAATGTTTCTGAAATAAATGTTAGTGCATCGAATCACATCAATTCATATTCAAATAAAACCATATCGCAATAAAACGTATTGTTCCTGTATCGGGGTCCATGTATCTAGATAAGTATCCAATCGTTTTTAAATGGAAAGATGCACATCCCTACTAAGGTGCTAATATTATGCTTATTTTATAGGTCATTGTCAATGGACACTGAGGAGACGGAGACCTACCAGAGGTATGTGGGAGGAAGATTATCATGTTAATCTCTTAAGAACACAATTCTGAAAAATACACAAATATTACTGTGGTAGCTTTTATTGCAGGACTTTGAGTGTGGGGAAATCACCTCACTAGTCAGCCTATTAATTATTGAACATTCATATTGCACTGTACACACATGGCCTTACCTATGGATCGTGGATCTATGAAATGGGGTATCACTGTCTCCATTACACCCGCAGAACACAATTCTGAAAAGCTAAATAATGTTAGTCTAGTAGTAGTGCTTTATTTTGGGACTATTAGTGGAAAATCACCTCTTATTAGTCTTAATTTATATGCATTGAACATTCATATTGCACTGTACAGCATTACCTATGGATTGTGTATACATTGAATTGAGTCAGTCTACTCAGTGACACCCACAGAACACAATTCTGAAGAGTTTACACGTATTCGTGTTGTAGCTCTTACTTTGTCTATGGGAAATCACCTCTCTCGTGAGCCTTTTATACGCATTGAATGAATCTTCCATTTGCAATTATGCAGTCCTCCAATATGTCCACAGTGAGAATTCAATACATTTAACAGTTTAGACTATATACATTGAATTTACTGTAAAACAGATGCCCCGCTTCACATTTCTGAAAATTGTAAAACAATGATTTAATTAATGTGAATCGGTTCTTTTTTACAAACCGAATGATTCACTTTGCCATTGTAGTAGTTGGGGTTCGGTTCAATCGTGGTGAATCAACATTTACATTACATTTAAGTCATTTAGCAGACGCTCTTATCCAGAGCGACTTACAAATTGGTGCATTCACCTTATGACATCCAGTGGAACAGCCACTTTACAATAGTGCATCTAAATCTTTTAAGGGGGGGTGAGAAGGATTACTTTATCCTATCCTAGGTATTCCTTAAAGAGGTGGGGTTTCAGGTGTCTCCGGAAGGTGGTGATTGACTCTGCTGTCCTGGCGTCGTGGGGGAGTTTGTTCCACCATTGGGGGGCCAGAGCAGCGAACAGTTTTGACTGGGCTGAGCGGGAACTGTACTTCCTCAGTGGTAGGGAGGCGAGCAGGCCAGAGGTGAATGAACGCAGTGCCCTTGTTTGGGTGTAGGGCCCAAATCAAATCAAATCATGGGAATCAAAATAATAATTTATGAATTGCAAACAGTAAAAGGAAAAAATGTTAGCTGTAGCCTTTTGGAGTGTGTCATCGCAAAACTTATTTTGTAGATATTTTAAGTTGATTGGGACATTAAATTGATTGGACACTGCAACTAAATATATGCTAATAGTCAGCCTAAAGTAAACACTTCTAAAGTAAGACAAATAGGGACCTATACAAATCTGTGATGCAGAAACTCATGCTGAAACAGTAATTTCTAAAGGTTGTCTACCAAGAACTTCCCAATTAAATGTTGACTGCAAAATAGGCCTACCTGGCAGAATGATATCATGATGTCTATCAGTTGGGTGCACATTTGTTTAGCAAACAATGGCATTGCATGTGCAGTACAGAAACACTGCTAGTAACGCAATGGTCTCTTGCTAGGTGCACAGTTGAATTAAAGGGAACTACACCCTCCATAATTTCCCCAAATATTTTTCCCATACTTTAACTGGTCTCCTGATGTGGTTAAATACTTATTGTGTACTTAGAACATCCACTTCTGTTATTGTTAAATGAAATTAAGTGAATCTGAAAACACTACGAAAAATGCCAATCAAACTGAATTTGGGTGATAATATATTGGGCCCTATAATTGGCTAAAATAGAATATGCACATTTCCTGGAGAAAATGTGGGCTTGCTTCACCTGTCGAAGCCTTTGTATGGTAGTGGGAGTTTGCTTTGCCTCTTCTTTGTCTCTTGGCTGATTTTTGGGGAAGTTCTTCTCCATTGGCAGGTTGTTCTTTCCATTTGACAATACACAGCGCATGTTCAAAATCGAAACGTGACTTGTTTGAAATATGTGGCGTAGAGAACTGTTACGCATTCAAAGCACAGACGAACAGGAAATCCCAATGCAACATCCAGGCAACACAAGTGAAATTATGTCCGTCTTGCTGGTTCGTTTTGTGTACATCTCAAACCACAGCTGTCTGTTTCTCCGAAAAACTGTCATCATGCTAGGTAGCAGAAGCCACAGCAGCCATTTTGACTGAAACTGCAATTCCAATCAGCTCCTTTGTTGCTCAACACATGTTAGCATGAGGATGAAAATGACAGGTTACTTAACTAGCTTTCGTTAAATCTTCTTGGTGTATCAGTTGGGGTAATGGTACCATTCTGAGCCACCGTTACTATTCCCACCAAGTATGTCAACCCTATTGGTGCGATATGGAGGGTGTTTGCCTTTCGCACCAGTGACTTGGGTTTTATTCCCTTCCCTGTTTGCTTCAATACCAAAAGGCAAACATTTGTTGGTGGGGTCTCTAGATGTTTTACTAAAGTTTAGTATTCTTACAAAGGGTCCAACTTAATTTATTCTGCTATAATTAGTATTTTTGCTTGCCCCACAGCTCAAAAAAATGACATTTATTTTACTAGGCAAGTCAGTTTAGGTCAATTTCTTATTTACAATGACGACCAAACTTGGATGACGCTGGACCAATTGTGCACCGCCCTATGGGACTCCCATTCACGGCTGGATGTGATACAACCTGGATTTGAACCAGGGACTGTAGTTATGCCTCTTGCACTGAGATGCAGTGCCTTAGACCGCTGCACCACTCAGGAGCCCTTAAATTGGTTACAGTTAATACATTTTGCATGGCTTTATTGTAAAATTAGTGCATTAATTATGTAACGCCATTCTGACCCTGTTTAGCATTTTCTAGTGAGCCCAATTGTGGCATGATTCCACTATTTGTATCTTTTTGCATCAGTTTCAGTGGCAGGCGTATTTTGTAGGCAAACCGCTAATTCCACTATTTTTACGAATCACTGATGTATTTCACATCTGGGTTCTTCATACCTCCTCAGTGGTGAAGATTTTGAAGTAAACTACACCCAGGGTAGGGGCAACAAGTCAGGTACAGACATAAAAAGCATTGTTAAAGGCCCAGTGTAGTCAAATGTGAGTTTCCTGTGTTTTATATATATTTCCTGAGGTTGGAATAATACTGAAAAATATGATAATGCAATTTTAGAGTAATAGACCACCTGACATTTCAGCCTGTTGTGGTGGGATGGAGTTCTGGTCTGCCTGATGATATCACCCGGCGGTAAATTAGTTAACAGACCAATAAGAAAAAGTTCTAAACCTCTCTGCCAATCGAGGCTAGGTTTCAGTTTTCCCCTCACTCAAACCAAACCCAGACAGTCCTAGCAGAATTTATTTGATATTGAGATAAAAATGGCTGTCGGACATTTTTTTTAAGCAACAAAGATAGTGGTCCTCTGTAGCTCAGTTGGAAGAGCATGGCACTTGCAAGGCCAGGATGGTGGGTTTAATTCCTGGGACCACCAATGGGTAAAATGTATGCACGCATGGATGAAAGCATCTGCGGAATGGCTTATTTTGGTTATACACTGCCGTTCAGAAGTTTGGGGTCACTTAGAAATGTCCCACTTAGAAATGTCCATTAAAATTTTCATTTAAAATAACATCAAATTGATCAGAAATGCAGTGTAGACACTGCGAATGTTGAACATGACTATTGTAGCTACACAGGCGTACAGAGGCCCACTATCAGCAACCATCACTCCTGTGTTCCAATGGTGCGTGGCTTTTTCTTTGTAACTCTGAATAGAAGGCCAGCATCCCAGAGTCACCTCTTCACTGTTGACATTGAGACTGGTGTTTTGCGGGCACTATTTAATGAAGCTGTCAGTTGAGGACTTATGAGGTGTCTGTTTCTCCAACTAGACACTAATGTACTTGTCCTCTTGCTCAGTTGTGCACCGGGGCCTCCCACTCCTCTTTCAATTCTGGTTAGAGACAGTTTGCGCTGTTCTGTGACGGGAGTAGTATACAGCGTTGTATGAGATCTTCAGTTTCTTAGCAATTTCTCGCACGGAATAGCCTTCATTTCTCAGAAGAAGAATAGACTGACGAGTTTCAAAAGAAAATGCTTAGTTTCTGGCCATTTTGAGCCTGTAATCGAACCCACCAATGCTGATGCTCCAGATACTCAACCATTCTAGAAGGCCAGTTGTATTGCTTCTTTAACATCAGCACAACAGTTTTCAGCTGTGCTAACATAATTGCAAAAGGGGTTTCTAATGATCAATTAGCCTTTTAAAATAATAAACTTGGATTAGCTAACACAACTTGCCATTGGAACACATGCCCATTATCAGCAACCATCACTCATATGTAGATATTCAATTTTTTTTAAATCAGCTGTTTCCAGCTACAATAGTCATTTACAACATTAACTATGTCTACCCTGCATTTTAATGGACCAAAAATTTGCTGCTTTCAAAAACAAGGTCATTTCTAAGTGACCCCAAACGTTTGAAAGATAGTGTATGTTTTGATTTGTTTAACACATATTTTTTTTGTTATTGCTTACTACATGATTCCAAATGTTATTTCATAGTTTTGATGTCTTCACTATTATTCTACAATGTAAAAACTAAAAACCCTTGAATGAGTAGGTGTGTCCAAACTTTTGACTGGTACTGTATATAGATTATTTATAAAGCCAGGCACATTTAACAGTTGGACTATTGGCCTTTTTTAGACTAGTTGAGTATCTGGAGCATCAGCATTTTTAAACAGACCAACCAGTGCTCCCGCACATTGGCTAACCGGTCTATCTGCATTGTGTCCCACCACCCATCAACCCCTCTTTTACGCTACTGCTATAATTATTTTGACATATAACCATATATAATTTCAGTATAACATGTCTTAGAATGATTGACTGTGTCATGGTTTACGTAATGGATTAGTCACAGGTGCGAATCAGACAAGTGAGCCAGCAGCACACCACCCTGCATCCCACTGCTATCTTTCCTCTGAAGCTAAGCAGGGTTGTTCCTGGTTGGTCCCGGGATTGGGACATTGCCCTGTGTAGTGTTCAGTCTTTTGGATGGGACGTTAAACGGGTGCCTTGACTCTCTGTGGTCACTAAAGATCCCATGGCACTTATCGTAAGAGTAGGGGTGTTAACCCCGGTGTCCTGGCTAAATTCCCAATCTGGCCCTCATACAATCATGGCCACCTAATCATCCCCAGCTTCCAAATGGCTCTTTTATCCCCCCCCTTTAACTATTCCCCAGGTCATTGATGTAAATCAGAATGTGTTTAGTCAACTTACCTGATAAAATAAGGGTAATCAAATACTGAAAATGAATATGCATTTATATCTTTTTACTACTTAGAATATTTTTGCATTATAATTAAAAAAGAACGCAGCATTTCGGAGGACATTTTCAGTCGTATATAAAAATATATATATATATAATAGGGGGAAGGGGGACATTAGTGTAAGGCCCCCCCATTGCTAGGTAAAACAACTGAAAAATATAGCTATTTCATCTAACATAATCAAGGGAATGCGTGATTCATATTTTGTTTGTCAACATGTCAAAATAGTATCCAGAATGGTCAGATTGCTTTTTGTGCATATAAGGCGTAGGGCTATGCTACATAATTAACCGCCTGAGGAAGTGGGAACTTTTGCTAACTTTATGAACCATGTAATTAATTAATCTCTAATGTCCTACAAAAGCTTTCCAGCGCTAGGCCTGTGTTACTAGATGTAGTCACCGTAAATGTCCTGCAAAACAAGCCTACTCAGATTGTAAGGTGGTGCCATTTTCCTTAATGTTGAGAAATAAATCATATACTCACCGAAGGCATATATGTACCTCTAACAAAAACAACAGTAGTTGTATCTCTCCCTCCCTGTGCGCACAGCACCTCGCCCACACAGCAGTGGAACAGGGACCAGCTTAGGGCATGATAAGGGCAAAATATATTGAGATTTTTATTTGCGATATAGATCAAAACACTTGGGTGCACTGTTGGAATCATTTATATTAGGAAGCTAGGTGGAATGCAGCATTGTTCTTGTTTGGAACAATCTTTTGACTGGATTTGACCTAACAGCATGCACATTTATAGTGAATCTAATAGCAAGGAGAAGGAACTGTGCTGCTTGATTGACAGGGGGTGGGGCTTGGTGTGTGTGTGGGAAGCAGCCTCAAGAGGAGAGGACTGACATACGGAGTAAACTATACTGTCACACGTTGCTTGGTGGTGTTTCAAAATATTGCATGGAATTTGAATCTCTTGCTATATAGATATTACATGTCAATATTGCGATTTCAATGTAAATTCTAATTTAGCCTTCGACAGGCAGATAATTTCATAGCAGGAATCAATATGATGCACAAGGCTACTGGTGACCAAATAATGTGTTTTGAGCAAACAAACCTGCAAGAGCTTTCTATAGCATAATGAACGAAAATTACAGATCAGAACCATTTTGCTTAGGTAAGAGGAAGGCAATGTCGGTAATTTACGGTATACCCTTCTGGCTCTAGGCTGAGAAGTGGAAACTGGTCTTAATGACAAGATGGAAATGTCTGCACTGCAGACATTTTGTCATACATTCTTTCATACCAAGATTTGAACTGCTGCGTCGCAATGCTTTTTGTGCTGTTTTTCAACAGCTGTATCATACACGATATCCTATTATGATATAGATTACTGACTTATCTAATTCTATTACTTTAAAAAACAAACATTTACAAGTGTTTTCTTTCTTTTAAAGGTACATCAGGGGTGGAAAAGATGCTGCCAGACAAGGAAATATGTCAAAATCATTGGAACTGTTCAAGCTGGCCCATGACATCCACCCTGGTGATAAACTTTGGAGCAGGATAAAGAAACTTCAGGAGGCTATAAAAGAGATGACACAGCAAGGCTCAGAGAGTGAGGATGAAGATTTTGTCAATGTCAACAACAGTGGTCTAATGCTTTTCAAAGAAATGTATGACAAACTGTATGATCATCAGCAAGAGGGGGTTGCTTTTTTGTACGGTCTCCACAGAGATGGTCGTCAAGGAGGAATCCTAGCTGATGACATGGGCTTAGGGAAGACAATTCAGGTCATATCGTTTCTCTCTGGTATGTATGATGCTGACTTGGTAAAGCATACCCTGCTCATCATGCCAACCTCACTCATCAAGAACTGGACCAAGGAATTTGCCAAATGGACTCCTGGAATGAGAGTCAAAGAGTTTCATGGCACAAACAAAGTGGAACGCAACAGGAACTTGGAGAAGATTCAAAGAAGAGGTGGTGTCATAATCACTACATACCAAATGCTGATCACTAACTGGGAACTTCTCTCGTCTTACAATGGTAGAGAATTCAAATGGGATTATGTAATCCTAGATGAGGCACACAAGATCAAAACCTCCTCAACCAAGACAGCCAAAAGTGCACATGCAATTCCTGCCAGGAATCGTGTACTTCTTACAGGCACACCTGTACAGAATAATCTGAGAGAAATGTGGGCTCTTTTTGATTTTGCTTGTCAAGGGGCACTTCTTGGTACTTCTAAAACCTTCAAAACACAGTATGAAAGTCCCATCACCCGTGCAAGAGAGAAGGATGCCACCCCAGGTGAGAAGGCCCTGGGGCTCAAGATGTCAGAGAACCTCATGGCCATCATAAATCCATACTTCCTAAGGAGGACAAAGGCAGAAGTACAGAGAAAAACACAAAACCGTGTGAAAGCCTGTGAAAAGGACCTTGAAAACGAAGTCCCAAGTAGTAGTACTGGTGGTGGTGGTGGTGCAGAAATGCCGAACCTCACCAGGAAGAATGATCTAATTATCTGGACGTACCTGAGCTCAGTTCAGGAGGAAATCTACAATCAGTTCTTATCCCTAGATAACATCAAGGAGCTACTCATGACCACCAGGTCACCGTTGGCTGAACTGAATATCCTGAAGAAATTGTGTGACCACCCAAGACTTCTCTCTGCCAGGGCTGTTGCTCAGTTAGGCCTAGAAGAAGGAACAAGTGCAAACTATCATGGTGATGAAAATGAATCTGCTGCACACAGAATCGACAACATATCTGATGAAACACTAATATCAGAATCTGGAAAGATGATGTTTCTCATTGCACTTTTGGAAAGGCTTAAGGAAGAAGGCCATTGCACACTTGTTTTCTCTCAGTCAAGGAAGATGTTGGACATTCTTGAACGGGTTCTAGTGAACAAGCGTTTCAAGGTGGTGAGACTTGATGGCACAGTAAAACACCTCGCAGAAAGAGAGCGGCGCATCGAAATGTTCCAGACCAACAAGCAACACTCAGTCTTTCTCCTGACCACCCAAGTGGGAGGAGTTGGCATCACATTGACAGCAGCAAACCGAGTAGTTATTTTTGACCCCAGCTGGAATCCAGCCACTGATGCCCAGGCCGTTGACCGGGCCTACCGCATTGGACAAACGGAGAACGTTGTCATCTATAGACTGATCACTTGTGGCACAGTGGAGGAGAAGATCTACAGACGGCAGGTGTTCAAAGACTCCTTGATCAGACAGACCACCGGGGACAAGAAAAATCCATTCCGGTACTTCAGCAAACAAGACCTGAAAGAACTCTTCACACTACAAGACACTCGATCCTCATCAACACAGCTGCAGCTGCAGTCACTGCACTCGAGACAAAGACTCACAGATCCTAAATTGGATGAACACATCGCCCACCTTCACTCCATGGAGATGTTTGGAATATCTGATCATGACCTCATGTTCTCGCATGAAGTAGCAAACAATGAAGATGACCCTGGGGATCAGGAAGCTCACAAGTACATAGAGAACAGGGTGCAGAAAGCTCAGGAGCTGATGAAGGTGGAATCTGAGTTGCAACAGCAGTTTGCTGACCGCATTGAGTCAAACACTGAGCCGGCACATCTGCGGGAACGCCCTCAACACTATACAGTGGGGTCAACTGAGAAGAAGCCAAAGAATGAAAAACCCAGCCCCTCCTATTCTAGCCATAACCACAACTTCAACTCCCCTGTGTTGGTGGATCTTACCCATTCTGGGTCTGGTGACGAGGAAGATATCCACAATCTGAGTAACAAATTCATTGATCTAGCTGTAGATGAAAGCATTGAGATTATAGGGCCCACTGTGGCATTTGCGACTGAGGAACAGTTCATAAAGCGCAACCATCTTTCTCCCATAGACACGTCTCTTGAGGTGTTGTTGGATGGTGAGCCAATTTACATTTCCGCTCAAGAGATTTTGGATGTGTCATCAGAAGCAAAGGATGATATTGTTGCCGTAGGACATGTTACCTCTGAAGTGGAACAAGACAACCAGCCAAATGGCAATGGTTCCCCACAATGGCAGAACTTGTCACTTCACCAAGACTTGACAATGGACCAGAAGATCTCACCTGTCAAATCCCAGAAGAATCAAAGACTTTCTATGCTACTACAGATGTCCAACAAGAGCCTAGAAAGTCATGCAGAAACATCCTCCAAAGTTGATGAACTTGAGTCTTTTGGAGGAAATTTCAATCTACAGTTAGAGGACAGCGCTAGTGATATGTTCCCAGAAGAGGAATCCGAGTCCATTGTGGGAAATTCAGGTTTCCAGTTAGAGATGGATGTCAGCTTCAATGCAGATGACAAGCCTTCTGTGACTGGAGCTGTTGAACAGAATGGAGCAGATGTTCATGTCAATTCCCCTGTTTCTGAAAACTCATACATTACTACTTTCAAGAAAAAAAGAGAAGCTTTAATTTACAATAGTGAGGAGGATGACATTGACGAAGATGAGACGCCTCATTTGATGAACAGGAACTTGGATGAAGAATTCCATGGTGTTGGTTCCTCCACACCAAAATCTGTTAAATCTGGATCCATTTCCTTTAAAACCAGGAAAAGCTTGGGAGTGAACACCTCTGTGGCCTCAAGACGTTCCTTTGTGGATTCCGTGATTGAGCATGTAGAGGACCTTGATGAGGACATGGAAGCTGAGGTTTTACTGGTGCACACTGATGAGGAAAGTGAGGTGAATGGATCTTGTGAGGTGACTGGATTTCATGAGTCTCTCATGGAAGAGGAACCCACAGGGGAAACCTTAAACACTGAGAATGAAGAGGAAAGTGAGGAAGGTGGAAGTGAGCCAATGCATGTTGAAGAATCTGAAATGGGAGAGGAGGAAGAAAGTTCTTTGGAGGAATCTACCGGTGATCATGAACTTGTTTCTAGTGAAAGAATGGACCAATGTGCCAGTGGAAAAGATGCCACATTACAGACTGTGGAATGTGTCAACAGCTGTGATTCCTCAGCTATGACTGAAGAAAAGATTTATGAAAACCATGTGGAAAATGGAAAACAATCTTTCTCTGAGGGGAAACTTGATGATGCCTTGAACTTCTTTTTGAAAGCAATTGACATTAAAAGTGGTGATCCTGAAATTCAGTTAATGACAATTAAATTGTACCGTCAGCTCGGTGAGGGGGAAAAAAAAAAGTGAAGTATTTTTGAAAAGTGTGAACTCATTGCTGTCATCTACATGCACGTACACACAATGTATCACTCACTGATAGGGGTGTCTTTTTAAAGGTGTGTCTAGTAAAACTATGTTGAAACAAATGGTTCAAATAATAGGCTAGTTAGAAATGTTTTTTGATAAATTATTTTCTTAATTGTATTTTTGCATGCTTTTGTAATGTGTATATAATTCATAAATGCAAGTAAAAAATAATGTAAAAATCTCATTTGTTTTAAAGTTTCATTGTGTAGTTTCACTGTGGAGGTTTCAATCATTACTCAGCCCATTAAATATTCAAAGGAAAATGGCATTTAGTGCTTGCTATTTTGGTTTGATGTATATGTTTTGTGATGCTAAAAACTCTTATTACTTGAGCTCTTATGTGAGCCATATATTGTATAATGATGACAATATCACACCATAAAACAGCATGTTCGGTTTCCAATAAATTAAGCAATATTAGAACGAGCAATGTCATTTTATTTATATATTAAAGTACCAGTCAAAAGTTTGAACACATCTACTCATTCCAGGAGTGTGCAAATCTGTCATCAAGGCAAATGGTGGCTACTTTGAAGCTACTAAAATATATTTTGATTTAACACTTTTGGTTACTATATGATTTCACATGTCAAATATGAAATAACACATCTTCACAATGTATTTTTTTTTTTTTTTTAACAATTTAACAGACCCTTTAACAAACTTTTGACTGCTATTGTCAACTGTGAGACCTTATATAAACAGGTGTATGCCTTTCCAAATCATGCCCAATCAATTGAATTTACCACAAATGGACTCCAACATTACAAGGATGATCAATGGAAACAAGATGTACCTGAGCTCAATTCTGAGTTTCATAGCAAACCTCTGAATAGTTAGATAAGGTAATTGTAAAAATGTCTAACCTGCTTTTGCTTTGTCATTACGTGTAGATTCAGGATAATTTTTTATTTAATACATTTTAAAATAAGGCTGTAATGTAAAATAATGTGGATAAAGTCAAGGGGTCTGACTACTTTCCAAATGTATTGTCTGTAGAGCAGTATTAACAAATATATATATATATATATATATAATAAAACACCATGTTTTTTTTTTACCCCCAATTGTGCACCCATTGGGTCTCCCAGTTGCGGCCGGCTGTGACAGAGCCTGGACTCGAACCCAGAATCTCTAGTGGGACAGCTTAGACCACTGCGTCACTCGGGAGGCCAGCATTAGTTTATATAGGATGAGTCATGACTAGAATACAGTATATACATATAAAGTGGGTAAAACCGTATGTAGACATTAAAGTGACCCAGTGATCAATTACTCTATGTACATTGGGCAAAGCCGTCTCTACGGTGCAGGGTAAAATATCGGGTGGTAGCCAGCTATTAACCGTGACTAAGGGCAGGGTACTGGGCAAAGGCCGGCTAGTGGCGACTAACATTCTGATGGCCTGGAGATAGAAGCTGTTTATCAGTCTCTTGGTCCCAGCTTTGATGCATCTGTACTGTCTCCAAGACCTAGATGGTAGTTGGTGAACAGGCTGAGGTCATTGATGATCGTCTTGGCCTTCCTGAGACACCGGTGATGCGTTGGGATGACTGCACCACCCTCTGGAGAGCCCTGCGGTTTTGGATGGTGCAATTGCCGTACCAGGCGGTGGTACAGCCCAATATGATGCTCTCAATGGTGCATCTGCAGAAGTTTGTGAGGGTCTTAGGGGCCAAATTTAATTTCTTCCGCCTTCTTCACCACACTGTGTGAAGGCACAATTTCAGGTCGCAAGGGATGTGCACACAGAGGAACTTGAAGCTTTTGAGCCACTCAACTGCGCCCTGTCTGTGGATGGGGGTGTGCTCTCTGCTGTCTCCTGTTGTCCATGATCAGCTCCTTCAATGGGGGCGTGCTCTCTGATGACTCCTGTAGTCACTATCAGCTCCTTTGTTTTGTTGCTCTTGAGGGATCAGTTATTTTCCTGCTACCACTATGCCAAGGCTCTCACCTCCATGTAGGCTGTCTCGTCATTGTTGGTCTTCAGGCCTACTACTGTTGTCGTCTTTAGCACACTACACAAAGGTGTCTTCAGATACCATAACATTCACAACTTCAAGTTAAAATGACTACTGATACAACTTATCTCTTCTGCCAGTATTTACTATTTCTTTCAGTAATTTACAGACTTAAGTTGGCTGCTTTCAATATATGTGGGAGATTGATCATTCAAGCAGCTTTTCCTATGTTGAACATTTGAGGGGGAGAAATATCCTCCATTACCAGTATTTTCATTCACAATGCAGCAGAGTGTAATGTCTGAATATCGATTTAATTGCAATGTATATTTCATACAATAAAATGTATTGCTTCGTCTACAGGGATCTTGTATTACATTATGACTCACCTCATTCACAAGTGTAAACTAGAGTCAGATGAGATTAATTACTTATAACTGGTTGAAATGCTTACGCATATAAATTGTGACAATATAATCAAACCTAAATTAAACGAAAGCATCAAATAGGTATGGTCTTCAGACCCATTCTCATTGGCTCCGAGAGATGGACTCATATGACGTAAAGTTTCCGGGTTAGTCTCTTCGTTGGAGGTTACTGTCGGTCATCCATCCTGACGCTGTCCGGTTGACGTCTCGGTTTCTGAGGTAAGTATACTAGCTAGGGAAATGGCTCAGTAAACTGCTAGATAATCTGTTATCGTCATTTTATTTACATACATGTGGCAATATTTTATATGTATTTTTTATATCCAATGTAAGAAAGCTATCTATGCCAACTTCATTCATATATTTGTTTATGATGATGCGCCTATGGTATCTGGCCAGCGCACGCTGCCTCGCTAGAAGCCACAATGTGACATTTTTGTTGCTAGTATGTTTTATTTGCTAGGCATCCGACAAAACGTCATGGTTATTTTCTCGGACATGTCGTTTACATTTTTATTCAGCAACGACACCTATTCATGTCAAATACATGAAGCACATCATGGGTGTCTTGCACAGTGCCGCGTGGGTCTCAGTTTTCAAACATTATTATATGTATTGGAGTATAACAGTTGCCCGTTTTTTTTCCCTTTTCCTTATGTGAACAATGATCGTACATTTGTTGGGATTAATAGCACGACTTTCAGATACGAAACTATGTCAAGGGAGTTGACAGGGATTACTCGGTCAGACACGGATATGGCTTCACTCACTGGATTAAAACAAAAAAAAGTATATTTTATAGATGTCCATCTCAAAGGCATGTAACATTTCCCAATTGTATACAGCTAATGAACGTTTGAACAAACTATTTGATGTGGGTTATATACAAGTTTATATATGAGTTATATATACACCACACGTGATGGTGATATGATGATATGGTTTATTCACCAAGAACAAACTGTGATATCGATAAATTAATTTGCAGTACCAGTCCTAATAACAGGAGAGAAAAGGAATGCAAAGTCTGGTGGGCACACTTCAAATCAGTCATCACCCTAAATAGTTTTGATCGGGTGTTTGTGTTACAATTCGTACTGATGTTTGATGTAGACTTGTGTTTAAAAATCAAATCTAATTTTATTTGTCACATACACATGGTTAGCAGATGTTAGTGCGAGTGTAGCGAAATGCTTGTGTTTCTAGTTCCGACAATGCAGTAATAACCAACAAGTGATCTAGCTAACAATTCCAAAACTACTACCTTATAGACACAAGTGTAAGGGGATAAAGAATATGTACATAAAGATATATGAATGAGTGATGTTACAGAGCGGCATAGGCAAGATACAGTAGATGGTATTGAGTGCAGTATATACATATGAGATGAGTATGTAAACAAAGTGGCATAGTTAAAGTGGCTAGTGATACATGTATTACATAAGGATGCAGTAGATGATATATAGTACAGTATATACGTATACATATGAGATGAATAATGTAGGGTATGTAAACATTATATTAGGTAGCATTGTTTAAAGTGGCTAGTGATATATTTTACATCATTTCCCATCAATTCCCATTATTAAAGTGGCTGGAGTTGAGTCAGTGTGTTGGCAGCAGCCACTCAATGTTAGTGGCGGCTGTTTAACAGTCTGATGGCCTTGAGATAGAAGCTGTTTTTCAGTCTCTCGGTCCCAGCTTTGATGCACCTGTACTGACCTCGCCTTCTGGATGATAGCGGGGTGAACAGGCAGTGGCTTGAGTGGTTGCTGTCCTTGAGGATCTTTATGGCCTTCCCGTGACATCGGGTGTGTCCTGGAGGGCAGGTAGTTTGCCCCCGGTGATGCATTGTGCAGACCTCACTACCCTCTGGAGAGCCTTACGGTTGTGGGCGGAGCAGTTGCCGTACCAGGCGGTGATACAGCCCGACAGGATGCTCTCGATTGTGCATCTGTAGAAGTTTGTGAGTGCTTTTGGCGACACGCCGATTTTCTTCAGCCTCCTGAGGTTGAAGAGGCGCTGCTGCGCTTTCTTCACGATGCTGTCTGTGTGGGTGGACCAATTCAGTTTGTCTGTGATGTGTACGCCGAGGAACTTAAAACTTACTACCCTCTCCACTACTGTTCCATCAATGTGGATAGGGGGGTGTTCCCTCTGCTGTTTCCTGAAGTCCACAATCATCTCCTTAGTTTTGTTGACGTTGAGTGTGAGGTTATTTTCCTGACACCACACTCCGAGGGCCCTCACCTCCTCCCTGTAGGCCGTCTCGTCGTTGTTGGTAATCAAGCCTACCACTGTTGTGTCGTCCGCAAACTTGATGATTGAGTTGGAGGCGTGCGTGGCCACGCAGTCGTGGGTGAACAGGGAGTACAGGAGAGGGCTCAAAACGCACCCTTGTGGGGCCCCAGTGTTGAGGATCAGCGGGGTGGAGATGTTGTTGCCTACCCTCACCACCTGGGGGCGGCCCGTCAGGAAGTCCAGTACCCAGCTGCACAGGGCGGGGTCGAGACCCAGGGTCTCGAGCTTGATGACGAGCTTGGAGAGCTCAGTTGGTAGAGCATGGCGCTTGTAACGCCAGGGTAGTGGGTTCGATTCCCGGGACCACCCATACGTAGAATGTATGCACACATGACTGTAAGTCGCTTTGGATAAAAGCGTCTGCTAAATGGCATATATTATTATTATTATTATAAATGCCGAGCTGTAGTCGATGAACAGCATTCTCACATAGGTATTCCTCTTGTCCAGATGGGTTAGGGCAGTGTGGTTGTGATTGCATCGTCTGTGGACCTATTTGGGTGGTAAGCAAATTGAAGTGGGTTTAGGGTGTCAGGTAGGGTGGAGGTGATATGGTCCTTGACTAGTCTCTCAAAGCACTTCATGATGACGGAAGTGAGTGCTACGGGGGCGGTAGTCGTTTAGCTCAGTTACCTTAGCTTTCTTGGGAACAGGAACAATGGTGGCCCTCTTGAAGCATGTGGGAACAACAGACTGGGATAGGGATTGATTGAATATGTCCGTAAACACACCAGCCAGCTGGTCTGCGCATGCTCTGAGGGCGCGGCTGGGGATGCCGTCTGGGCCTGCAGCCTTGCGAGGGTTGACACGTTTAAGTGTTTTCCTCACGTCGGCTGCAGTGAAGGAGAGTCTGCATGTTTTAGTTGCGGGAAGTGTCAGTGGCACCGTATTGTCCTCAAAGCGGGCAAAAAAGTTATTTAGTCTGCCTGGGAGCAAGACATCCTGGTCCGTGACGGTGCTGGTTTTCTTTTTGTAATCTGTGATTGATTGTAGACCCTGCCACATACCTCTTGTGTCTGAGCCGTTGAATTGAGATTCTACTTTGTCTCTATACTGACGCTTAACTTGTTTGATTGCCTTACGGAGGGAATAGTTACACTGTTTGTATTCGGTCATGTTTCCAGTCACCTTGCCCTGATTAAAAGCAGTTGTTCGTGCTTTCAGTTTCACGCGAATGCTGCCATCAATCCACGGTTTCTGGTTTGGGAATGTTTTAATCGTTGCTATGGGAACGACATCTTCAACGCACGTTCTAATGAACTCGCACACCGAATCAGCGTATTCGTCAATGTTGTCGTCTGACGCAATACGGAACATATCCCAGTCCACGTGATGGAAGCAGTCTTGGAGTGTGGAATCAGATTGGTCGGACCAGCGTTGAACAGACCACAGCGCGGGAGCTTCTTGTTTTAGTTTCTGTCTGTAGGCAGGGATCAACAAAATGGAGTCGTGGTCAGCTTTTCCGAAAGGAGGGCGGGGCAGGGCCTTATATGCATCGCGGAATTTGGAATAGCAATGATCCAAGGTTTTTCCAGCCCTGGTTGCGCAATCGATATGCTGATAAAATTTAGGGAGTCTTGTTTTCAGATTAGCCTTGTTAAAATCCCCAGCTACAATGAATGCAGCCTCCGGATATATGGATTCCAGTTTGCAAAGAGTCAAATAAAGTTCGTTCAGAGCCATCGATGTGTCTGCTTGGGGGGGAATATATACGGCTGTGATTATAATCGAAGAGAATTCCCTTGGTAGATAATGCGGTCTACATTTGATTGTGAGGAATTCTAAATCAGGTGAACAGAAGGACTTGAGTTCCTGTATGTTGTTTTGGCCACACCAGGTCACGTTAACCATAAAGCATACGCCCCCGCCCCTCTTCTTACCAGAAAGATGTTTGTTTCTGTCGGCGCGATGCGTGGAGAAACCAGCTGGCTGCACCGTCTCCGATAGAGTCTCTCCAGTGAGCCATGTTTCCGTGAAGCAAAGAACGTTACAGTCTCTGATGTCCCTCTGGAATGCTACCCTTGCTCGGATTTCATCAACCTTGTTGTCAAGAGACTGGACATTGGCGAGGAGAATGCTAGGGAGTGGTGCATGATGTGCCCGTCTCTGGAGTCTGACCAGAAGACCGCTTCGTTTTCCCCTTTTTCTAAGTAGTTTTTTGGGGTCGCCGGCTGGGATCCATTCCGTTGTCCTGGGTGAAAGGCAGAACACAGGGTCCGCTTCGCGAAAGTCATATTCTTGGTCGTACTGATGGTGAGTTTGACGCTGCTCTTATGTTCAGTAGTTCTTCTCGACTGTATGTAATGAAATCTAAGATGATCTGGGGTACCAATGTAAGAAATAACACGTAAAAAAACAAAAAACTGCATAGTTTCCTAGGAACGCGAAGCGAGGCGGCCATCTCTGTCGGTGCCGGAAGGCTTGAGCTACAGTACAAGGCTTGTATTGCTAGTTTTGTCTATTTCTGGCATGTGTTTTTATAGACATAGCAGTAGCATTGATTATCCTTTCTTACAACACAGCCTTGCCATAAGTCTTGGTCACACATTTCATGCGTCACACAGTATTCTTCAGTGTGTGAAAGGTCATTGACATCACCTCAAGGTGAATATATTTACCAATGGCATGCTTTTACGCAGTGGTGTAAAGTACCTAATTAAGTCTTGTCCTGTTGTCCCCTCTATGACTGTAGAGAGGAATCTCATCACTTCCTGTCCAATACAATCTCCTATTGGATTAGAGCAGTTGTGGGTGATAGCAGGAGAATGTATGTTAGCTCTGTGATTGCAGCTGAGTTTACCAAAGAGCTGACACTAGGGGTGAATAATCTACAGTCGTCTTGTGTACAATAAACATTGCCTGGACTAGGCTATTTGTTCAGGAAAAGAGGAAGACCCGTGTTTTGTTAGCTTGCCTTAGAACAGTAGGTAAGGTAACCAATTTCTTCTCTTGTTCATTCTCTCAAAAGGGTTGAATTGTTTCGGGCTGCTCTTCACCGGTGTAGTGTTTTTCAGAAGTGTGTGCATGTGGTCTTTCCTCTGCCAAATGCATGATGCTCTCCCACAATTCTGATTCTGTTTCAAGGGCTGATATACCTGATACCTGCCTTTTTATAATGGATATTTGAAAGTGGTAGGAAGATATTTTTTCTCTCACTGAATAATAATATTGATTGAAGAAGGAATTTGTCCTGGCTGATTCCTTTCGGAGTTGTTATGCCTGAGTGTTGTTGTGCCTATGTAGTAAAAGGAATTAGGCAGATCAGTGGCACATGAGCATGATAAGCACTTGAGCCTTCATTAGTACATCAACAGGGACTACTGTCTGGAGGGATGTCAAGTGACAAGCATTTCATCATCAGGGCAACATAGCAGATCATGATGCAAGCATTACAACAGGAAACATTTTACAAGTTCTGATTCTGTCGAGGCATGCTCAGCTGCTAGTTACAGTAGCAGCAGTAAGATCAATTCGATTAACTTTTCAATGCAATGTAGGTCTTTTGACACTGTGTTCCTCTGATGTCAAGCTGACCTCCATTAGGCTACATTGTGGCTCTCATTGTATTATATGGTATTACATGGTTTGATATGGTTTGGTCTAAATGTTTTACTGAATAGTGGATATAAAGAAGAATATGGACTTGAGGATAGGGCTCAACTCTTTATTGTCTTTGTTCAGGGCTTAAAATACAATTTTTGTTTAGGCTTGGATAAAGTCCTGAATAACATTCTGTGACACTTTTACATTTTCTAGTGTGCTGGTATTGCTCTTGCCAGTTGCCATCTTAGAATCTTGCGCAATGAAATAATGTGTTCTTTGGCTTACATGGAACCTGCTTTCGATATACTTGTATTTCCTTTATTTTGGCAGGTACCTTTAGGTCCAAAGGGTTGCCAAGTGGCACCAGAAATTTGGTGAAGGTAAAAGCGAAATAAGAAAGTAAATGAATGCGTTACTGATATTACTTACATGTTTAAAATATTTTACTAGTAAAAGGTTAAGGTTTCATGTAGGCTATGCTGTCTATCTCCCATTTAACTTAACCTAGCCTAACCTCTTTGGCTTCATAACCATTCTGCTGAGCTCTGTCTTCTTTGTATTTCAGTCTTTCCATTTAGGCCTAGTGGTTAACGCGTTATGCCAGTAGCCAAAAGGTTGCTATTTCAAATCCCACATCCGATAAGGTGGAAAATCTGTCGATATGCCTTTGAACAAGGCACCTAACCCTAATTTCTCCAGGGTCGCCATTGATAATGTCATACCCTGGCAGTGTCCCCAACCTCTCAAGGAGAGTTGGGATATGCAAAAACACATTTCCAATTCACACGTGTATAATAGGGCAAATATAAGCACCCAAATTGTTATTAATATTATTATTTATTTATTAACAACTTGTTGCTCATTCTGATTATTCTACCTTATCATTGTTTTCTGTCTTAGCCAAGGTACCACCAATTGGCATAAATAAATACAGGTGTTCATTCAGCTTTTTAAAACACTGACCTAACATTCTTCCAGTGCTAGGAAATTATTGCACACTGCAAGCATCAATTATAGATAAGATAAAAGATTGTCAAATCTTAAGTAACATTGACCAAACATTGGCCTAGATGTTTGTGTACAGCTGCATCAGCCATTGCAGTGCTCCATTGAAACTCAGCTATTTTGTCCAGCAATATAAAAACTATAATGATGTATATAAAATGCAGCTAGGTTTGATGCATTGGAATATATGCTTTGACATGAAACACATTCAAAAATCCTCTGAAAACAAATAGTCATTCAGTGTGGCTTGTCTATAAATTAGATTTTGCATTCTGCACAGTGCATACTTGTGGCTACTGGCTAGCTCCTAGCTGTAGTGCTTCAATATGACTAACATGCTTCTCTCTCTCTCTCCAACTCTCTCTTTCTATCTATTTTTTTTTTCTTCTTCCCCTATGCTGAACAATTCTCGACCAATCACCCTGCTGTCTATAGAGCTAGCATCACAGACCTCTTGTGTCAAGCCTTTCCATTGAGTCGTCTGGGTGCATGTGCTGCTACCTGTCCCATCTGTAATTACTGCCACCTGCCGTGGCAATCTTTCCACGACCTGAGAGCTGAACCGTTTGAACTCTCCTTGACGCAGACACTTCTCCCTCAAGTCTCTCTTTCTCTCCACTTCTGCCTCACCTTCAACCATGATGTTCAAAGTTGACATGCATTACATAGTCTTCTTGCCTGTGTACCTATTGATGTGGCTGTACACTCTCATCACGTTTATCCCATGGTATTTCCTCACTAATGCTGGAAAGAAGAAAGCCATGGCCAAGAGAGAGAAAGCCAAGTCCACCACAGGCAAAGCAGAGGGCCCCTATCGTTGTGTGGAGAACTTTGACAACCTGGCCCGAGAGGACTTTGAGGGAAAGGACACTCTCGACAAGCTGTTTGAGCATGCAGTGCAGCGCTTCGGCAACACAGACTGCCTGGGTACCAGGGAGCTCCTAAATGAGGAGAACGAGACGCAACCCAGCGGCAAGATCTTTAAGAAGGTAGAGTGATCACACACACTCCATCGCACCAGAAACTAATTAGAGTGTAGTGAAGGTTCTGTGAAATAAGTTACTTCGGTTATGCGACCTGAAGCATGTTTGTATAACTTCATATAACATCTAACTGTCCTAGATTAAATCCCCTCTTGTGGAGTAATTGAATCGAATGTCATAAACGTTTTCACAGGAAATAACTTGATTTTCTCCAGTGAACTGAAGGCCCTTAGTAGAACTAACCCTAATAGCCTGTTCCTGTGCTCTCTCCTCTGCTGCAGCTGATCCTGGGGGAGTACAGGTGGCTGTCCTATGACGAGGTGGACCAGATCATCAGCCATCTAGGTAGTGGACTGGCAGCCCTGGGCCAGCAGCCCAAGAGTACCATCGCCATCTTCTGTGAGACACGGGCAGAGTGGATGATCACTGCACAGGCCTGCTTCAGACGCAACTTTCCATGTAGGCATTGACTGCAACACATCTCCCTGTTTAATGATGTAACACTAGCATATAAAGTAATAGAACATTAATATTTCTGATAACATTGTGCTGTGTGTTTGCATTTAAACAACATGTTTGGTTGTGTTGCAGTGGTCACTCTGTATGCCACCCTGGGGGAGGAAGCGGTGGCCTTTGGGCTTAATGAGTGTGGGGCCACACACCTGATCACCAGCACAGAGCTACTGGAGACTAAACTCAAGGTTGGAGATATTAGGGGAAATTAATGGTTCACATTCCAGCCTAACTACACACTACTGTTCTCATCTCCTCTCTCAGTGGGAAAGAGAGCTTGGTCCTTCCACCAAATGGGTGCCTTTTGCGTCCCTTTGATATTTTAAGTAGAAATTGTGCACGAATATTACATTTTAAACCCCTTTATACTAAATGAAGTGCCCTTTAATATAGACCACATGGACAATTCAATACATCTGAATAAAGGCTTGCTAAAGTGTCCCTCCGTCCACCCTGTGCCACGTCTAGGAAGATTTCAACCCATGGAATCCAAACATTTCAACAAGTTTCACCATCAGCCCTAGTTATTTCTGTTGCTTTGATAAAGTCCCAGTGATTCATTTAAGCTTTTCCCTCATTTTTAAGGTGAACCCTATTACATGAACTGAACTCTTGTTTTAATATGATAGGGTTCCTATTACTTAAAGATAAATGTTTAAAGAAACATTGAACATCTAATAATCACAGTGTAAAAGCAGGTGAGCTGGTTCTACTCTTTTTGGCTATTTTTTTTTGTGGTGGAAAACTGAGCGGGTCGAGCATAACACGTCAACCCTGTTAACATTAGATAGACTAGAGATGTTTTAGCAATATTTTTTGGGGGGGTTGAAACTGGCATTCAATTGCCACTCAGTGTTGCACACAAGCTTCCATTCCTCCTGTCACGCGAGGGGCTTTATGGCTGAATTAACATGAAATCACCAACCCTGTTACATTCAGCCCTGTTACCTTATGTGGCCCTTACCATTGTAATGTTTGTTATTTAATTAACCTCTTGAGATGGAAAAAACATGTTTTTTTTTAATGAATTTGAATATGTGCTCTTTATTACAGAATGTTAAAATTAGGAGAAATCTAAAGATTTTTTTGTTAAACCAAGTTACACTTCTCAAAAGGAACGACCCAGCTATCTTTTCAGACGGGATGAGTGTAATCACCTCCGTAGGTGAAGGAGGAAGTTAAAAACACATGGGGTGTTTGTGTATGAACTGAGATGTGTTGTTCACCTGAAAAACAAACCCCTGATATCATCAAAACTTGAATGAACCCTAAAGGGCTGAGATTACTCATGTTCAAAGTCATGCCAAATAAGGATGTCTTCCTATGTGTCTGACAGAATGTTTTGCCAGATATGCCCAACCTGAAGCACGTTATATACGTGGACAACAAGAGCATCAGCCGGACGGGCTACCCTGAGGGCATTCAGATCTACAGCATGCAGGCAGTACAGGAGTTGGGAGCCAAACCTGACAACTGTATGTGAAAACACATCAACAGCACTTTTCATATACAAAACACAGGTCACACTGTTGGGTCACATATGCTGGAAGTTTACACATATGCTGGAAGTTTAGTTTCCCACTGCGTAGTGGGAAACTGGCTTGGACTGTACCATTTATTTTCTAAGTATTATTAAGTGACGTGTCCCCCTGTGCTCCTGGCAGTGAGTGTAGCTGTGCAGCGCCCCCAGCCCACAGATCTGGCTGTGGTCATGTACACCAGCGGCTCCACAGGACGACCCAAAGGAGTCA
Source organism: Oncorhynchus keta (assembly GCF_023373465.1). Taxonomy (NCBI): domain Eukaryota; kingdom Metazoa; phylum Chordata; class Actinopteri; order Salmoniformes; family Salmonidae; genus Oncorhynchus; species Oncorhynchus keta. The sequence continues at coordinate 38,009,948 of NC_068431.1, read as the reverse complement.
TGATCATCCACAGCAACCTGATCGCTGGCATGACGGGCCAGTGTGAGAGGATCCCAGGACTGGGGTGAGCAGAGCACTCTACTGCAGCGCCTCTATCAAGTGTATAACCAACATTTAACTAGGCTAGTCAGGTCTCTGCGTCACATTCCCATGTCAGACACAATGTTTTGAAACAGCAGACAAACAGTGTAATGTACTGATGATACCCTTGCCTGAACATGATTAATCATGCACTCTTGACTGAACTCGATCATTAGATAAACAGTATTGTGGAAGTGCATAACCACTGTGGTGCAGCGTTACAGATATTGATGATGTAAAGTGCTGTCTCATCTTCATATTGCTAAGTCATGTTTGTGTCCATGTGCAGGCCAAAGGATACCTACATTGGCTACCTGCCTCTAGCTCATGTGCTGGAAATGACTGCTGAAATCTCATGTATGACGTATGGCTGCAGGATTGGCTACTCTTCTCCACAAACACTCTCTGACCAGGTAATAGACTCAGCAGTTTGATCTAAAACGATAGAATTGATCATGCATATTTCAACAACAAAAAAATGTTTTTTTTGCAATGTTGGCAACAATCTGTTATTTTGATATCTTCTCTTTTGCAGTCAACAAAAATCAAGAAGGGCAGTAAAGGAGACTGCTCTGTGTTGAGGCCTACTCTGATGGCAGCTGTACCGGTAAGAACAAGCATCCTTCCTTAACCTGTCTGCTTATCGCTGATGTGTTAGTGTTCTATGAAAAGGCTCCGTTAGAGATTTGTAGAAGTCCGCTCTAGAGGACATCTTCTAACAGGTTATGTTTGTTCTTTCATAACTATCCCGCAGCATTGATGTCCTCTGTAGAGGGTGGAAGCTGAGATATAAGATGTTTATCTGTTATCTGTCAGGAAATAATGGACCGCATCTACAAGAATGTGATGAACAAGGTGCAAGAGATGAGCTATGTGCAGAGGACTCTGTTTAAACTGGGCTACAACTACAAACTGGAACAGATCAAAATGGGCTACGATGCCCCACTCTGCAACATGTGAGTACACAAGGACACACACACTGCAGCATGTTTCTATCTGCCATACACAATCCTGTGACATGCACATAGCTATCTCTATAGGTCAGATCCCTGATACAAGATTAGTGCATAAATCAAATGTAATTTGTCACATGCGCTGAATACAGCAGGTGTAGACTTTACAGGGAAATGCTTACTTATGAGCCCATTCGCAACAATGCAGAGTTAAAAAACGAAGACAAATATTTGCTAAATATAAAAACTAAATAGTAACACATTAAAAACAGTAACGAGGCTATATATGAGGAGATAAATAAATAAATATTAAACGAGGTAAATGTAAATTGTCCGGGTTGCCAATTGATGAACTGTTCAGCAGTCTTATGGCTTGGGGGTAGAAGCTGTTCATCTGGGATGATGGTGTTGATGTGAGCCATGACCATCCTTTCAAAGCATTTCATGGCTTCAGATGTGTGTGCTACGGGGCGGTAGTCATTTAGACAGGTTACCTCTGGAATCTGTGTATTTTAAGTGTACTGTATGTATGCTTGTGTGTATTTTGACTGGTTTTGGAGGAAACCATATTTTTGTGTCTGCCAGTCAATGCTGCTTATCAGATATCAGGGTGTCCTTCTGACTGATTAGGGGTGATTACGAAATAGCTCTATTTGATATCAGAGTGAAATTTCATCAGTAAACATGAACTAATGGTTAAGGTCGAAGTTGATTTCCTTCCTCTGTCCTGTCCATCAGGCTGCTGTTTAAGAAGGTGAAGGCTCTGCTGGGAGGGAACATCAGGATGATGCTGTCAGGAGGAGCGCCCCTGTCCTCCGCCACCCAGCGCTTCATGAACATCTGCTTCTGTTGCCCCGTGGGACAGGGCTATGGCCTCACAGAGACCTGTGGAGCAGGTACCATCACAGAGGGTGAGTCAGGGCAGGCACAGGCATGGACTACTACTACTGGGGTCAGGGCATAAAATGATCACCCGTAACTTGCGGGTAGATTTTGGTATTGGTGGGTAAGAATGTATATTTCAACCCACATTGGTGGGTGGTCAATGTGCAGTGCTCTACAGTGAAATCATTACATTTGCGAATAAAAATAGTAAAAAGTCCAGGATGAGCACATGTGGAGTTAGGGTTAGAAAACTGCTGCAGTAGCTGTTTTCAAAGTATTTCTTCGGTTTTGATTCATAGCTGCTAATTGCATGAAGACATAGGAAACCTGTATATCCCACCTCGTGAAAAAAAACATTGCCTGGCAGGGGACCTGTGCGCAATGGGTGAAGTGCTGATATATTAATCTTTGGAGGCGCTGCACACTTGCATACAAGTTTGTCTAATTTACTCAAAAGTCTACAAAGTAAAGTGAGACTTTGTCCTTGTGTTTCTTGGCTATTTACATTATTATGTTCACAAGCTCGGTTGTTTTTAAACATAAGTTTGAGTCTGCTGCTTCAACTTATAGCAAAGAGACGCCCTATCCTAAATCTCACAGACACGTGACAGGACTCGAGTGGCCACGGTACCACTGTAACCTCCCACCCTTAAAGGGGCAGCTGAACATTTTGATCCTGATATTTTGATTGAAAGACTCGGGTCACAAAAAATGTACTGAAATTGAGTAATAAACCATGGTACTTCTTACTAATACATTTCTTGTTTTAGAAACATTACAGAGCATGGTCATCCGTTTGTGTTTGTTTTTTTAATTTAATATTTTGGCTGGTAAAAAATCTGAGTGGCAGGTAGATGTTTTAATCGTAGTAGTAGTGTGTAGGAGAATGGTGGGCGCTCTGTCATTTGAGAATCTTCACCATTGTGGTTTTTTTTAGGAAATTATACCTATGCATGCTATGGCAATTTTGGGCTTTAGCCAAGACAGGTATTTGAGAGCATGCTATTGCTCAGGCTTCTTTTTAATCTATTGAGTTGCCCTGAGAGTTTAATTTCTTTAAACACACATACTCTGAGGTAAATGTCTTTGTTCAAGCACCAACCTGTGAAAGGTTCTGTGATACTGGGATTGTTGATGGCAGAGGAATGGCAGCTATACTAAATATAACTATTTTACTTCAATCGGCTTTGCTGTTTAGGTCATGCAGGTATTTGTCACTTTTCAGTCCATTCTGAATGTAGAAGGATATGCTTGTGAGACGCTATGCAGCAGTATTTGAGTGTGAAACAGTGGCCATGTTCTGTTATAATCTCCACCTGGCACAGCCAGAAGAGGACTGGCCACCCCTCATAGCCTGGTTCCTCTCTAGGTTTCTTCCTAGGTTTTGGCCTTTCTAGGGAGTTTTTCCTAGCCACCGTGCTTCTACACCTGCATTGCTTGCTGTTTGGGGGTTTAGGCTGGGTTTCTGTACAGCACTTTGAGATATCAGCTGAGGTACGAAGGGCTGTATAAATAAATTTGATTTGATTAGTGGGCTGGGTTACAGCCTAATACTGGCATCAAGTATTAAACTCTACGTGGTGTCTTTATTTATCTGTGATTGTGTGTTTTGACTCCAGTTGCAGACTACAGCACTGGGAGAGTAGGAGCCCCCCTCATCTGCTGTGAGGTGAAACTACGAGACTGGGTTGAGGGTAAGACAGTAAGCCTATAGAAACACACACTTATTTATGAACATTTTTGATAAAGTGTACTGCACTGTTGAGGAGAGCTTGCAAGTAAAAAATGTACTGTATTGTTTACACCAGTTTTCAAACCTTTTCAGCAGGGACCCATTTTTTTTTAATGACATTTCTCAGAACCCCATTTTTTCCCCGCCAGAATTTCTGGCGATCACACCCAAAATCAAATAACACAGCCTTAAAATCTGTACATTTTGATTTTCACATCAACAAATATCGTTTGATTCATTACATTTTCATCCCTCTAAGAGAACCAATACATACAGTGCCTTCAGAACGTATTCATACCCCTTGCCTCTTTCCACATTTGGTTGTTACAGCCTGAATTTAAACAAAAATAATTCTCACCTATCTACACACAATAACCCATAATGACAAAGTGAAAATGTATTTTTGGACAATGCAAATGTATTGAAAATGAAATACAGAAATATCTAATTGACAGAGTGAATAGAAGGAAGCCTGTACAGAATAAAAAATATTCCAAAACATGCATTCTGTTTGCAACAAGTTCTAAAGTAAAACTGCAAAACATGTGGAAAAGCAATTCACTTTTTGTCATGAATACTAAGTATTTGTTTGGAGCAAATTCAATGCAACACATTACCGAGTACCACTTTCCATATTTTCAAGCATAGGGGTGGCTGCACCATTGGCCTCATGGTAAAAATCCATGAGCTGTTTTCTTCCTCTCTGACTACTGAGTAAGGAAGGATGCCTGTATCTCTGTTGTGACTGGGTGTATTGATACACCATCCAAAGTGTAATGAATAACTTCACCATCCTCTAAGGGATATTCAATGTCTCCTTTGTTTTCACCCATCTACCAATACTATAGTTGCCCTTCTCTGTGAGGCATTGGAAAAGCTCCCTGGTCTTTGTGGTTGAATCTATGTTTGAAATTCACTGCTCGACTGAGAGAGCTTACCGATAATTGGATGTGTGGGGCACAGAGATGAGGTAGTCATTAAAAAATAATGTCAATAACACTATTATACACTATTGCACACACAGAGTCCATGCAACTTATGTTACTTGTTAAGCACATTTTTACTCGACTTATTTAGGCTTGCCATAAAAATGGGGTTGAATACTTAATGACTCAAGACATCTCAGCTTTTCATTTTTTAAATTAATTTGTAAAACTGTCTAAACACTTTGACAATATGGGGTATTGTGTGTAGGCCAGATACCAAACATCTCTATTTAATCCATTTTAAATGCAGGCTGCAACACAGCAACATGTAGAAAAAGTAAAGGAGTGTGAATATGATGTTTTCCACACACATTTAGTATGCATATCATGGATGACCTGGACATCCTCGTTCAGTAGCTGCCCTGTTTGCCTCCTTTGCTTGTTGTTACCGTATTTGCATGTGGCTCTCATTATGTGCCTTGATTAGTTTCCATGTGGTTAGTTTCGTCCTGTTCCAAACAATCCTTTTATTCAGCTATTCTCTACCACCATGCCTCACTCTTATCTTCCCACTGTGTTTCCAAGGTGGATACACCAGCCAGGACCAACCCCACCCCCGTGGAGAGATCATGATTGGTGGGCCCAACGTTACCATGGGTTACTATAAGAGCGAGCACCTGAACAATGACTTCTGGGTAGATGAGCAGGGCCAGAGGTGGTTTTGTACCGGGGATGTGGGGGAGATCCACTCTGATGGCTGTCTGCAGATAGTGGGTGAGTGGCTGAGAGGAGGTGGAGAACATCTGAGTAATAACACATAATAAAAACATGCTCACTGTTCATTGCACAACAGCTGCCTCAAGACTTTATGACCATGAAGTAAAACTGTCATAAACTATTCAAATTGATCTAAACAATGCTAACTGCCATAAAACCTCTCAGTGCTATCCTGCCATATTTCAGTCTTCTCACTGACCCTCTCTGCTTTGTTTGTAGACCGTAAGAAGGACCTGGTCAAACTGCAGGCTGGAGAATATGTGTCCTTGGGGAAAGTGGAGTCTGCTCTGAAGAACTGCCCCCTTATTGACAACATCTGTGCATATGCAAACAGGTAACTCTTCTGTCTGCTTTATTATACCACATACACTACTGGTCACTTAGAAATGTCCTTGTTTTTTAAAGAAAATCACATTTTTTGTCCATTAAAATAACATAAAATTGATCAGAAATACAGTGTAGACATGGTTAATGTTGTAAATGACTTGTAGCTGAAAATGGCTGATTTTTAATGGATTGTCTACATAGGCGTACAGAGGCCCATTATCAGCAACCATCACTCCTGTATTCCAATGGCACGTTGTGTTAGCTAATCCAAGTTGATCATTTTAAAAGGCGAATTGATCATTATAAAACCATTTTGCAATTATGTTAGCACAGCTGAAAACTGTTGTGCTGATTTTAAAGAAGCAATAAAACTGGCCTTCTTTAGACTAGTTGAGTATCTGGATCATCAGCATTTGTGGGTTCTATTACAGGCTCAAAATGTCCAGAAACAAAATCCTTTCTTCTGCTACTCGTCAGTCTATTCCTATTCTGGGAAATGAAGGTTATTCCATGCGAGAAATTGCCAAGAAACTGAAGATCTTGTACAACGCTGTGTACTACTCCCTTCACAGAACAGTGCAAACTGGCTCTAACCAGAATAGAAAGAGGAGTGGGTGGCCCCGGTGCACAACTGAGCAAAAGGACAAGTACATTAGTGTCTAGTTTGAGAAACAGACGTCTCACAAGTCCTCAACTGGCAGCTTCATTAAATAGTACCCGCAAAACACCAGTCTCAACGTCAAAAGTGAAGAGGCGACTCCGGGATGCTGGCCTTCTATTTTCAATGACGGCCTACGAACAGTGGGTTAACTGCCTTGTTCAGGGGCAGAACAACAGATTTTTTTTGACCTTGTCAGCTCTGGGATTTGATCTTGCAACTTTTCAGTTACAAGTCCAACACTCTAACCACTAGGTTACCTATCTACATAGGCCTCTATACGCCTATGTAGATATTCCATAAAAAATCTGCCGTTTCCAGCTACAATAGTCATTTATAACATTAACAATGTCTACACTGTATTTCTTATCAATTTTATGTTATTTTAATGGACAAAAAATTAGCTTTTCTTTCAAAAAACAAGGACATTTGTAAGTGACCCCAAACTTTTGAACGGTACTGTAGGTTTTACATTGATACCAAATGCGTTTTTGGTTATGTTTTAGTAGTTATTCTACATGTATCACCCCTAAAACATATTCAATGTGCATGCTCAAGTCTAGTCTATCATTTTATTTTCTCTTGCTTTTAGTGACCAGAACTACGTGATAAGCTTTGTGGTACCGAACCAGAAGCAGCTGACAACTCTGGCCAATAACAACGGCATAAGTGTTGCCTGGGAGGAGATCTGTAACCACCCAGCCATGGAGAAGGAGGTCCTGAAGGCCATCAAAGAGGTGGCTGCCTCAAGTAAGGCTGAAACCTACTCTGATACATATCTTGTTAACTTGACTAACCAGATGGACAATAACCTAGAATTAATAGACACAATTTCAGTGTGACGAGGGCTTTGCTCATGCCATGCATATCCCTTTTATATTAACCATTTTGCCCCCCAGTCAAACTGCAGCGTTTTGAGATCCCAGTGAAAGTGCGTCTAAGCCCAGAGCCCTGGACCCCTGAGACTGGCCTGGTGACAGATGCATTCAAATTGAAGAGGAAGGAGCTGAAGAATCACTTTCAGACTGATATAGAGAGAATGTACGGAGGGAAGTAGAGCCACCATCTGATCTGACCAAAGAACAGTTTCCTTACAACTTTCACCAGTGATGTGTGTCTGAATAATAATAATACTATTTATTTGTATTGTGCTTTTCATAAGAGTTATCTCTAAGCTCTACAGAAAAAGACCCACTTGAGTGTAAAAAAACATTAGGAACACCTTCTTAATATTGAGTTGCACCACGTTTTGCCCTCAGAATAGTCTCAAATCGTCAGTGCATGTGCTCTACAAGGTGTTGAAAGTGTTCCACAGGGATGCTGGCCCATGTTGACTCCAATGCTTCACACAGTTGTGTCAAATTGGCTTGATGTCCTTTGGGTGGTGGACCATTCTTGATGCACACAGGAAACTGTTGTGTGTGAAAAACCCAGCAGTGTTGCAGTTCTTGACACTCAAACCGGTGCGCCTGGCACCTACTACCATACCCCATTCAAAGGCATTTCAATATTGTTCCTTGCCCATTCACCCTCTGCATGGCACACATACATAATCTGTGCCTCAATTGTCTCAAGGTTTAAATATTTTCTTTAACCTGTTTCCTCCCCTTCATCTCCACTGATGAAATGGACTTAACAGGTGACATCAATAAGGGATTGATTCACCTGGTCAGTCTATGTTATGGAAAGAGCAGGTGTTCCTAATATCTGTGCACTCTGTGTTTAAAAACGACATACATTTAGAATCAAGGCAGGTAAAATAGCAATAGTGGTCGAGGTGCGATTATTTTTTGCTACGGACTAGGACTGAAAAAGACACTCTGTAGAGGTGGAATTTAAGGCCTGTTTTAAAAGTTTAGAGTGATGGAGAGGCTCTCAGGTCGTCAGGGAGAGCATTCCATAGGAGAGGGACTAGGGAGCAGAAGGCTCAGTCCCCATAGTTCGGAATGTGTGTAAATGTGTGTGTGTGTGTGTGTATATATGCTCGCGTGTGTTTGCATATGCTTCAAAGCATTATGCCTGTGAACTGTTGAATTGTCGTTCCACGCCATATTTTTTGTCAAATTATGAATGTCAGTCCATAAAGTCCAGCACAGAGGGATCAGCTGGTTAGTTACAGCTATTTGTGTACATGTAGTTGTCTCCATGCTTGGGGGCAATTGGCAATGCAAGTCTTGTATTTGCATATTGTAATTTGCCTTTGGAATGTATAATTTTTTTTGTCTAAGGGAGTTAGGTGTCATAATGTCTTGTGAATTGGCCATTGTCAATTTTAGAAATTTCCTGTAGCTGTAAGACAGAGTTGGGCAATTGGCGGCCCCAGATCAATTTCCAAACACAGGGCAGCCCCCCATAAAAAAATATTTATTTAAGTATTTTCATTATAAAAACATTTTAGGGACTCATTCGGGGGCCCCACTTGAGTGTTAGAATAGTAAAATACACAAGGTGCAATTTCTAAATTTGGTGTGCATCAGTAGTTGTTCTGTTATTCTATCAGTCACCAACAGTCACTCAATTAGCCATGTCAGCTAACAATTTTTAGATGAAGTCTTTCCAACTTTCTAAACTTGTAGTAATCGTGGTCGAATTCCGATCAGGTATGTGACCAGGGCTCCTATTGATTTAGTTAATCACTCTCACTCAAATACAGTTATAGCTGATTTCAGGATTGTATATCGATTCGCAAAATGTGTAAAATTTCAGGAAATTAGCTTTAAAACTGTAAAGATTTCTCTCCCCCATAGCAAAATGGTTAGAATTGCGGGAAATATGCTGTAAAATGTACATTTTTCTCTTCACTGTCAAATCTTGCTGAGGACCCCCAAAAGGTTAGGTCTGGCCCTGGCTACTGGAATAAAGGTCTGGCCCTGGCTACTGGAATAAAGTGGTGAGGAGTAGCTTTGTGGACCCATACTCTTCGGAAGTAATTTATCCAGCCAAACTAGCATAGTTATAGCCAGCTAGTTTAGTCAAATCAAATTTTGTCACATGCGCCGACTACAACAAGTGTAGACTTCACTGTGAAATACTTACTTACGAGCCCTTTCCCAACAATGCACAGTTAAAAAGTAAGACAATATTAGCAAAAAGGGAGAACCATGGAAAACAAGCTCTGGACAGGATATAGCTGGGCGCACATGTGCACTAGGCTAATTCAGGACACAGAGATTGTAGTTTTTATGCCCTAATATCAGGAGCTGGTGGGGGAAAGTTAGATTAAACAATTCAGACACTGAAACGAGTACATCAGATGGCACAAATTTAAGGAGAGCAAATTGATATACAATCCAAAAATCAGCTGTAACTGTCAATCGTAAAACAAAGCTTAAAATGATATTTGAGTAAAACTGAATCCATAAAATGAATGGTGAAGTCTCTTCCAGACACGGGAGCGTCCTCCTCACCACTCCAGTTAAACTACTTAACTCTCTTAAGTAAATGAACTGCACAAATTGATTGATTGAACAAATCAGTTGACTGCATGTATGTGTATGGATGTGAGTACGCATATCCGCAAGCCACTGTGGCCCATCAGGATAAATTCAGAGTGGCCCCCACTCTCATCAATGTTGCCCATACCTGCTAACCTACTGGAAGTATGATGAAAATAAAACATTATGCTGCCCCCTAGTGTGCAAGCCCCCACAGTGCTGCTGTATACATAGGTTCACATTACTGCCACAAGACTGCTGGGACCCCACAATCCTTCAGGCTATTGCACAAAAATGAAACCTGAGTGTAATTTTGGAAATTTATGTCACCTGTGCTTGTTTTAATTTTGGTTTTCATGTTTTGAACCTGCTCATGACATTGTCATGGTGACACAACCCAACCCAAGCATGTTATATTTTGGATTTTTCAGGTACTAGGTCTGGTATGGTGAATATCATTCTTGCTATGTTACAGAATGGATTATCATTTCTGTTTGAAGATAGTCCTTTCGCCTCTTTGTTTCATGCTGATCTCTACCGACACCTCTGTTTTTGTATAGTGTACAATATTTATAGACTTCGTTTATATGTTTCAAGTCTTCTTAATAATGTAATATTTCTACATTTCCGACCTCTGGATCTGCCAATTTAATAGTCTGTATGCTCTTGAATAATTGTATATTTATCAAGATATGAAATACTCAATATAATTCAATGCAATTTTTTAGATGCTGTTAAATCCAATTGAGTAGCATGTGTAAATAAAACTTGAATGTAAAGATTTTGTATGCATTTACATTAAGGTCAAGTAAAATTTTGAGCCATTTAAAAAAAAATGAATTTAATACTATTGAATTGTTTAAAGGTCACAATTGTGCTTCTTGAAACTTTGTGTGGAACGTTGACGAAAATGCTGTGAATAGGCAAGTTTGCTTCAAATGTACAGCCATTCAAAGCTAATGAGTTATCGCATTCTGAAGCTTTTTAATGTCACATATAATGCAGTAAGAGGGAATTTATGGTGTCGTGACCAACTGAAACATGCAAATTAATGCCAAAAATGTATATTCCAGGATGCATTCATATCATAAAATACAATTGAACTAGGCCAACACATTGGGATAAAACAAAGACACTGTTACAATTAGCCATGATACGACTCTAATCCATTATGTCATATCACGGCCCTGTTCCAATAGGAGTGAGAAAGATCAAAAAGCCACTATATGTTTTTTGTCAATGTTTTATCATTTTTTACACTCAGGGTTAACTATACATCAACCAAGAATGCACTGCAGTAGTAATTATTTTGAGAACATTTCATCTTATGTTAATTGTGAAGCACTTATCTTCATTGGTTTATATTGATGTTTTGTCAGCTCATTTGTATTATTTATAAAAATCTGTTAAGTGTATGAAACAATGTGTGATAAGGGATGGGCAGTGTGTACATTCTGGTGAAGTAATTTTCTGTACATGTACTTTTTATATGAATATATTAAAGCTTTCTGCCCACTGTAAAAAAATAAATATTATTTGAATAAGTGTCAGACTAATATTAAGTATTGTTCAGTGATATACAATTAGGTTCACTAGTTTAAATCTACCACATTATTTCACAGTTCTGTAAAGAAAGAGAGATTCTCCCTATCATTGGAGCAAGCTTTGCAAATCTTTCAAGGATAATGACTGAATATAAACCACGCCCAAGGTATGAGGTGATGAACGATTCTGGTTCCTCATTTAAATAGATAGTGTAGGGCTCACATCAAATGTAAATCTTTATTATAGGGCTCACTTGGAGTCATGGCGAGTAACAGAAATTAAGAAGAAAAAAAAGTGGATACTGTCCAACGTGATTTCTGATTCTGTCCTACAACCTGACATGATTGTTTAATTATGTGAGAGAATGGAGTTTATGGTTGTGGAAACTGGTAGACTAGAGATGTAAACCCTTTCAAATATAATTCAATGATCTGTTGTGGTTCGTACATAAAACATGTGTTGTGCGTAAAAAGCTATTCTTATTTTCGCTGTGCAAACCTATACCATCATGTGTATACTGGTTCTCAGTGGTTTATGTATCATCAACAGTACGTGTTATGGCAATGTCCTATCTACATGATTGTTGAACGAAAATTAGGTTGCGGTCAAGTGTAGTGTTCAATTTCACCGACAGGTGGTGCGACATCAGCAACAGGAATCCATCGACAACAAACTGAGCCATGCTAGTTACGTTAGCTAGCAGTAAAAAAAAAAAAGAGTAGCCATAGGTCAGGAATCAGACCGAACAACAAGAAAAAAAATCAGAGTGTGATGAATAGCCAAGTATATATTCAATAATTAATAAAAGTTCGAGCGAGACAACTTCAGAAACATCTGGACTATTTTGAGGATTGATTACAGTGTTTGATTCAAACGAGGTAAGTTGTAAAATGGCGGATACGATTCTGGCAGTTTGTCGTTTTATCCAGCGAGCTAACGGTAGCTAGCTGTGTTGCTATTAATGTTGAATACACTAGCACGTTATTATGTAGGACAACTCATGTTAGCTAGCTACAATAAGGAACTTGGATTTGGAGTAGCGGTTACATCGCAAATTAGCTGTGTCGTGTTAACTCAGCTTTCATCAAACCATATAGACGTTTCACTTGACTATGACAAGGATAAATACATTTGCTGTGAAGTTAACTATTAATGTTAGTACGCTAACAGTAGTAACAACACGGTAACGTTTGCTAACCTAGCTAGGTTATGTTGCTCTTCTACGATTGTGTGCAGCGACTTTGCCTGATTTTGAGTCGGAATCGTTACCTAATCGTCTTGCTCACCAAAAACCCATCATGAGTGTTTGTTTATCTAACGTCAACCATTACCTAGTTAGATAGCCAGCTAGATAATAATGATAGTTAGCCAGCTAACGTTAGCTAGCTGCTGGCAAAGATGGAGGACGTCGAACATTGTTTACACGGAAGCTAGCTAGGTAGCTTGTTGTTGGGAGTAGCTAGGTAGATATTGGAAATCTGGCTAGCTAGTATGACAAATGTTCGTACTTGTTGGGTAGTTTCTTTTAACTATTAACTTAGTTACATTTACTGTTACCATTGCAGTTCTGACAACCTCGGAATGCTAGACTACGTTAGCTTGTGTTCGCCGACATCAACCAATGAACAAAGATGGAGTATTTTAAGAACGTCTATTGCTGGCCTTACATGGAGCAGGCCTCAAAATGGAGGCAAAGCCGAAGTATCTAACTAGTTAGTTCGTTCATTCTTCTCATTTGCAAAGAAATTTGCTAACGCGGCTTAGCGAATGGCCTTAATCTTGAAGCATCGTTAGCTTTAAAACCTGGTTAGCAAGCTACTTAGCAAAGCAACGAACTAGGCTGGCTGGCTAGCTACATCAGGGTTCCCCAAAGGGCGGGCCGAGTTGGGCCAGCTGGCGATTTTATTTGGCCCCTCAACTTTCTGTAAAATCGCCAGCAAATCATCTTACATCTGTTCCCAAGTTTTCCCACACAAACACAGAGGCACATGTATTGTATTCCAATGTAATCAAGGTTTGAAATTCAAATTATTTAGTCAAATATTATATCTGTTTGCGCTTCTTGCAGTGTTATTTACCTTTATTTAACTAGGAAAGCCAGTTTAGAACAAATTCTTATTTTCAATGACAGCCTAGGTACAGTTGGTTAACAGCCTTGTTCAGGTGCAGAATGACAGATTTTTACCTTGTCAGCTCTGGGATTCGATCTTGCAACCTTTCTGGTTACAAGTATAACGCTCTAACCACTAGGCTACCTGCTGCCCCAGTATACATATTACTTATAATTATGTTTCAGCGCTCTGATCAAGATACAAAAATCAACCTGCGGATGAGTTTAATTGGGGACCCCTCCTCTAGTAGCAACTATCTTAGTTATCTTAGCTAACTTTCTTATAATTGCAGCTGGCTTGCAAGTTGGTGCCCACATTTCCATTCGTCACATGCTTCGTAAACAACAGGTGTAGGCTAACAGTGAAATGCTTACGAGCCCTTTCCAACAATGCAGAGAGAAAAATAATAATAATACCCAATGAGGAACGCTAACTTGGCTATATACACAGGGTACCATTACCGAGTCCATGTGCAGCGGTACACGGTAATTTAGATAGGGGTAAAGTGACTATGCAACAGGATATAATAAGCAGCAGTGTATGTGATGAGTCAAAAATAATTGGTCTACATGGTCGAACATAAGCAGTCTAATGATGCTTTTACGCCTATGTTTAAGTTACTGCATTTGTCCATTTGAAAGTTTGAAACCTGTCCATGAAGGAAAATCTGTTCAGAGGAGGGCAGTGTGTTCCACTCAAAGTATGTAATCTGAAGGGCTCTTCTATGAAACACAATAGATTTCTCAATTGAACTAACCCCTCATTTCTTTTCATATATTCTAGGTTGTATTACCCTACATTTTGGTGTATCCTGAGAAGGGGAGAAGTCCATACTTACTAGAGTGGGCCCAGAAAATGTTAAAGAAATGATAGCAGCACAGGAGTTGCACACAGAGTTTCAGTTTCCTCAGTAAGTATAACTTAGATGTGAAAAGTGTCACCACTTTAAAAAATGTAAACGGTGAAGATGCAGTGGACATAATCAGCATTGTATTGCATAGATAGACCTTCAAACTAGTTCAGTGTGTATAATGATAATATATTTATTTTATATAGCGCTTTTCATACAGAATCTCAGTTGCTTGAAAAAATCAAATATATAAAATATATACTGAACAAAAATATAAATGCAACATGTAAAGTGTTGGTCCCATGTTCGCAACATGTAATAATATCAACAAATTTACTGAGTTACAGTTCATAAAAGGAAATCAGTAAATTGAAATAAATTAATTAGACCCTTATCTATGGATTTCACATGACTGGCCAGTGGCACAGCAATGGGTGGGCCTAGAAAGTTATAGACCCACCCACTTGGGAGCCAGGCCCTGAAACTGGGGAGCCAGGCCCAGCAAATCAGAAATAGTTTTACCCACAAAAGGGCTTTATTACAGACAGAAAACTCCTCCATCTGCTGTCCGGATGGCTGGTCTCAGACGATCCCGCAGGTGAAGAAGCCAGCTGTGGAGGTCCTGGGCTGTCGTGGTTACACGTGGTCTGCAGATGTATAGCTGGTTGGATGTACTGCCAAATTCTGTAAAACAATGTTGGAGGCGGTTTATGGTAGTGAAATTAACATTAAATTCTCTGGCAACAGCTTTGGTGAGCGTTCCTGCAAATGAAATGTTATTTATCACATCCACCGAATACAACCTTACCGTGAAATACTTAACCGACATTGCAGTTCAAGAAATAAGTTAAGAAAATATTTACTAAATAAACTAGAGTAAAAAAATATATAATAAAATAAAATCTAAAAGTAACACAATAAAATGATATAACAATAACAAGGCTATATACAGGGATAGGGAAAGGGGGATACCTAGTTGGTTGTACAACGGAATGCCTTCAACTGAAATGTGTCTTCCGCATTTAACCCAACCCCTCTGAATCAGAGGTCAGGGTCCTGCCTTAATTGACATCCACGTCTTCGGCGCCCGGGGAACAGTAGGTTAACTGCCTTGCTCAGGGGCAGAACAACATATTTTTACCTTGTCAGCTCGGGGATTCGATCCAGGAACCTTTCGGTCACTGACCCAACACTCTAACCACTAGGCTACCTGCGGGTACCAAGTCAATGTGCGAGGTTACAGGTTGGTTGAGGTCATTTGTAAAGTGACTATGCATAGATGGAAAACAGTGAATAGTGTCAATATAAATAGCCATTTGATTAATTATTCAGCTGTCTTATGGCTTGGGGGGGTAGAAGCTGTTAAGGAGCCTTTTGGTCCTAGACTTGGCACTCCCGTACATCTTGCCGTGCGGTAGCAGAGAGAACAGTCTATGACTTGGGTGACTGGAATCTTTGACCATTTTTTGGGCCTTCCTCTGGCACTGCCTAGTAATATTGGTCCTGGATGTCAGGAAGCTTGGCCCCTTGTGATGTACACTACCCTCTCTAGCGCCGGTCAAATGCAGAACAGTTGCCAACCAGGCAGTAATGCAACCGGTCAGGATGCTCTCGATAGTGCAGCTGTATAACTTTTTGAGGATCTAGGGACCCATGCCACAGCTTTACAGTCTCCTGAGGGGGAATAGGTGTTGTCATGCCCTCTTCACAACTGTCTTCGTGTGTTGGTACCATGATAGTTTGTTGGTGATGTGGACACCAAGGAACTTGAAGCTCTCGATCTGCTCCACTTCAGCCCCATTGATGTTAATGGGGATCTGTTTGGCCCTGCCTCTTCTATAGTCCACGATGAACTCCTTTGTCTTGCTCACATTGAGGGAGAGGTTGTTGTCCTGGCACCACACTGCCAGGTCTCTGACCTCCTCCCTATAGGCTGTCTCATCATTGTCGATGATCAGGCCTGCCACTGTTGAGTCATCAGCAAACTTAATGATGGTGTTGGAGTTGTGCTTGGCCATGAAGTCGTGGGTGTACAGGAGGGGACTGAGCATGCACCCCCATGGGGCCCCAATGTTGAGGATCATCATGGCGGATGTGTTGTTACCTACCCTTACCACCTGGGGTGGCCTGTCAGGAAGTCCAGGATCCAGTTGCAGAGGGAGGTGTTTAGTCCCAGGGTCCTTTGCTTAGTGATGAGCTTTGTGGGTACTATGGTGTTGAGTGCTGAGTTGTATTCAATGAACAGCATTCTCACAGAGTTCCTTTTCTACAGGTGGGGAAGGGCGATTTAGATTGTCATCTGTGGATCTGTTGGGGGCGGTATGCGGACTGGACTGGGTCTTGAGTTTCCGGCATGGTGGTGTTGATGTGAGCCATGGCCAGCCTTTCAAAGCACTTCATGGCTACCGACGTGAGTGCTACGGGGCGATAATCATTTAGGCAGGTTACCTTCGCTTTATTGGGCACAGGGACTATGGTGGTCTGTTTGAAACATGTAGGTATTACAGACCCGGTCAGGGGGAGGTTGAAAAAGTCAGTGGAGACACTTTCCAGTTGGTCCACGCATGCTTTGAGTACACGTCCTGATAATCCGTCTGGCCCCACAGCTTTTTGAATGTTGACCTGTTTATTAAAGGTCTTGCACACATCGGCTACGGAGAGTGTGATCACACGGTCGTTCGGAACAGTTGGTGCTCTCATGCATGCTTCAGTGTTGCTTGCCTCGAAGCTGGTATAAAAGACATTTAGCTCGTCTGGTAGGCTGCAGTCCGCATGCCAATTTCACGCTCCCTCAAAACTTGAAACATCTGTGGTGTGTTATTTGGTGTGACAACACAAGGTACCCCTGTGTAATGATCATGCTGTTTAATCAGATTCTTGATGTGTCACACCTGTCAGGTGGATGGATTATCTTGACAAAGGAGAAATGCTCACTAACAGGGATGTAAACACATTTGTGCATAACATTTGAGAGAAATAAGCTTTTTGTGCACGTGGAAATTTCTGGGGTCATTTGTTTCAGCTCATGAAACACTTTACATGTTGCGTTTATATTTTTGTTCAGTGTACAATGTTTACACAGCTGTCTGCCAAGGCTTCCTTACAGTGCCATGGCAACCACGGAACTCAATGAAAGCTTGCTAAGACCTCATTTTGGTTTCTGAACAGGGAGGCTGATACACAGTTGTCCTCTGACACAGACCTTGAGGACCCTGATGTCAAAAATGCAAAGCTTGGGAAAGGAAAGGTGAGAATTGCATCTAAAATCCTCTATCAACACAAGAAAGCCATAATAAGTTGGCTATGGCCACGTACTGTTATTCATTTGTGCACACACAATGTACACTGACACTTTACATGGTATCCTTGTCTGTTCTAGGTGGGGAAGAAGGGGAAGAAAGCCCCTGGAGAGAAGGGAAAGGGTGGGGCAGCGAAGGGTGCTGGCCTTGGCCGGGTGAATGGTCACCACCAGGAGAATGGGATGGAGAACATGACCCTGTTCGAGGTGGTGAAAATGGGGAAGAGTGCCACGCAGGTTGGTACAAACTTTTTTTATTAGACAATGTAATTCTCAAAGCATGTTGGAGATTATAGTATTTTCATATTAAAGTGATGGTGAATGGGTGTCTTTTCTTTTAGTCTGTCGTTGATGACTGGATTGAGTCTTACAAGAACGATCGAGACATTGCACTCCTGGACTTGATCAACTTCTTCATCCAGTGCTCCGGCTGTAAAGGTAGGCACCCAGGGTGGATTGAATAGAATACTAAACCCTGAGAAAGTAGTTTCTAAATCATTTTGCATCCATTACTTGTGATTATTGAGCGAGTTAAGATTTTATGGTTATTCTGTTTTATTTTTCTCCAGGTGCTGTCAGTGCAGAGATGTTCAGGCACATGCAAAACTCTGAAATAATCAGGAAGATGACTGAGGAGTTTGACGAGGTACTGTCTGATGGTACACTTACTGTACGTCGTTATTTATGCCTCTGTCTATAGGGTCAATCTACACGTTATTCTCTATTTTTCTCTCTCTCTCTCTCTCTGTGTGATCATATAGGACAGCGGGGACTACCCGTTAACCATGGCAGGGCCACTGTGGAAGAAGTTCAAGTCGAGCTTCTGTGAGTTTATCGGGGTGCTGGTGCGGCAGTGTCAGTACAGCATCATCTATGATGAGTACATGATGGACACGGTTATCTCGCTGCTCACGGGCCTGTCTGACTCACAGGTCCGAGCCTTCAGACACACCAGCACCCTGGCAGGTCAGTACTAACACAACATAGACACTGGGCAGTTGAGAGAGGGCTGCAGTTTAAGCACTGTTAAACTACTAGCTTGACGTATGTAATGCTATATTTTATGGCGGATATGTTGTGTGTCTATATGTAGGCCTGTTCAATATACCTTGACTTGATGGCCAGTCTGCATTAATAGTGCCTTATTAATTAGTAGATGTCACTCAAGTCAGTTGTTGTCTCTACCAGCCATGAAGTTGATGACCGCCTTGGTGAACGTGGCTCTGAACCTGAGCATCAACATGGACAACACTCAGAGGCAGTACGAGGCAGAGAGGAACAAGGTCATGGCCAAGAGGGCCAATGATAGGCTGGAGCTCCTTTTACAGAAGCGTAAAGAGGTGAGTAGGTTCCTCCCAGCTCAGGCTGGGTTTCTGTACAGCACTTTGAGATATCAGCTGATGTACGAAGGGCTATATAAATAAATTTGATTTGATTTGATCTTATGGTGCCTGAGCTGTTACCTGGTCCTAACAATTCTAACCTGACCATTTAAATATGTATATTTCAAAGGGAAACGGCGCATCGCTCGCTCACCAATTAAAGCATATTATTTTATTTTAACATCTAAAAGCTTGACGTTTTTGGCCTTCATTAATTGCCTTCATCCGAACCAGTTTCTGATGAAGGCCATTGATGAAGTCCTGAACGTCAGACTTGTAATAGTGAGCGAGCGATGCGCCTTTTCAATTCTGATTTTTATTTTGTTGCTCCTCGACTCGCGTTGGTTGTGCACCCTCCTCTTCTTTCCATTTAGAAATCTTAAAGGCATTTTTTATTTGAAATGTCTCTATTTTCAGCTTCAAGAAAATCAAGACGAAATTGAAAACATGATGAATGCGATTTTCAAAGGAGTGTTTGTTCACAGATATCGGTATGTATTGTAATTTGTCATCTTTCCACATGCAGAACAATGAATCCAATTAGAACTGTCATGGATTATGCGTTATATTTACAATCATGTATTGTTTTAGGGCGGAAATTATGAATGTTTTTTATGTAGTTAGTTTTTTAAATTAAAGTTAGGGGGTCTAAAACGAGAACTGTGGGTGCATTCACTAGATGTCAGAGAGTTAGATCTCTCAATGTGGAAATCAACTTCTGTGGCATGGAAGGCATACAGCAGGTGAGATGTGCAGACTGGTCTTTCACTGAGCTGTTCCAAGACTCTGTGGCGCCCTCTTGTGCTAAACAGGCAGCAACGGTTGCTAAGGCAGAACAGCTCATCATGGCACAGCATGTGCCACTGATATCTGATCTAAGTAGGCTTTTAAAACTGCCTCTGGCTGTACCACTTAAGCTTTTCTAATGAATCCTCTTTTACTGCCCTGCCATAAGGTATCAAATAATTGAATTGACCAGTGAGCATGATGGGTCTGTGAATAAGTCTGGACATTTCTTCTGTTTATCAGTGATGCCATAGCTGAAATCCGTGCAATTTGCATTGAGGAGATTGGGGTATGGATGAAGATGTACAGCGATGCTTTTCTCAATGACAGTTATCTGAAGTATGTCGGATGGACCATGCATGACAAGGTGAGCCATGCAATATGTCAAATCGCATTTGTGGGAGTGGTAAAGCGTTGCCAGTACAGTCTCTCGTATTCAAGTAAGATGTACTGTGTATTTCAGTAGTAAATCAAATAAAATGTTATTTGTCACATACACATGGTTAGCAGATGTTAATGCGAGTGTAGTGAAATGCTTGTGCTTCTAGTTCCGACAATGCAGTAATAACCAACGAGTAATCTAGCTAACAATTCCAAAACGACTAGCTTATACACATACGTGTAAGGGGATAAAGAATATGTACATAAAGATATATGAATGAGTGATGGTACAGAGCGGCATAGGCAAGATACAGTAGATGGTATTGAGTGCAGTATATACATATGAGATGAGTATGTAAACAAAGTGGCTAGTGATACATGTATTACATAAAGATGCAGTAGATGATATAGAGTACAGTATATATGTATACATATGAGATAAATAATGTAGGGTATGTAAACATATTAAGTAGCATTGTTTAAAGTGGCTAGTGATATATTTTAGTAGGTTTATTATCAGGGTTGAAATGCTACAGCAGAGGTTCCCAAACCTTTTCACTTGGGGCCCTCCTTCCAGCATTGGGGAACATCCCGCGCCCCTCTCTAAACACACGCCATGTCTATTTCTATGGGCACAAGCACTGTTCATGACACAAACTGTTCACCCCCTTCTTGTTGGTGGAGAGAATTTTGCAGATTTAAAATCTTATTTCCTGCAATTCTACACTTTTTTTTTTTTATGGGGAGCAAAGAAAATGTTGCAGTTTGAAAGCTAATTGTTTTGCAAATGTATATATTTTGCCATGTCTAATGTATATTTGTGATATTTGAGTGACTAAACATTTACAGTAACAAAAACATTAGCTGACATGGGCTAGTTATACATGGCTCTCTAAGGTGTTAGGTTCTAAATGAACCTATTAAAACTCACGGACGATTAGTAAAGCTTAAACCAAGTTTTTTCACCCGTTGTGTCATCATACAGCTGCATAAGACAAAATACATATTCACACACAAACTGATATTTAACCCTTTCTCCTATGCTGAGTCTTCTACACATCTGAACAGCCAATGCATCTATGTTGCTAGACAGAACCTTAGTGATATCTGTTCTTCCTCACTTCATCTGACCTGACTTCGGCCCCAAATTGCTCACTCCTCCCCAACTCACGGCTGTCATGTTGACTTGCACCAGACTGAGTCTCTTCTCCTCCCATATGATCCCGGATGGTTAACAATTACATTTTCAGACAGAATATAAATGTTACACATTGCCTTCTCTCCCTCAGTGACATGAAGTATATTTCATATTTTCAGAAGCCAACAGAGGTATGTAATGACTAACATGACAAGAGGAACTGATGATGCACTACCTCATTTCGAAATTGCACCTTGTGCATTCTACTATTACAACTTTCAAGAGTCAGTTTAAAGCCGCACTGAGTTCCCGCGCCCCCCCACAGTTTGGGAACCACTGAGCTACAGCATTGAGATTTGAACGTTGTGGTTACAACATTGTCTTCCCTGTGACTGCAGCAAGGTGAAGTGCGTCTCAAGTGTCTGACTGCGCTCCAGGGCCTGTACTATAACCGGGAGCTCAACACTCGACTGGAGCTTTTCACCAGCCGCTTCAAGGTAGGTCAGGCACTCAACCATCTCACCACTGACTGGGAAATCCTGTACATAACATACCACATCGTGGTTGGCCAGATGTTGACTTTCCTGTCATTGACAGGACCGCATTGTGTCGATGACTCTGGATAAGGAGTATGATGTTGCAGTGCAAGCCATAAAACTTCTGACTCTTGTCTTGCAGTAAGTATTCTGCAAAACATGTTAATATTGCAAATGTATTAGTGTTCAGTACTCCGTGACCCCTGACCCTCCGCTGACCCCGTTGAGACCTTACAGCCCTGTCTCTGTTGTTGTCACATTGCAGTAGCAGTGATGAGGTCCTGACAGCAGAGGACTGTGAGAGTGTCTACCATCTGGTCTACTCTGCTCATCGACCTGTGGCTGTGGCTGCAGGAGAGTTCCTCTATAAGAAGTAGGTCTCACACCGGCTGTCGGAAGCTGAATTGTGATTAAAGTCCTATTTGGTTTGGAAATGCCTCCATGCTGAGAAATTGAAGTTAGTTTGAGAGTTATCCAGCAGCATTTAGCCTGACCTCAATGTTGTCCTGTTCTTAGGCTTTTCAGCCATCGAGGTCCAGAGGAGGAAGGGATGCCCAGGAGGGGCAGGCAGAGCGTCAATGGGAACCTCATCAAGACCACCGTCTTCTTCTTCCTGGAGAGTGAGGTGTGTTCAGGCTCCATGTAGAGTCTCTGTCTGTTTGAAGTGACCTACATGGGGCACATGTTTCGGTTGTGAAAATCTCTGAACGTTTGCAGCTCCATGAGCACGGGGCCTACCTGGTGGACAGTCTCTGGGAGTGTGCAGGGGAGCTGCTAAAAGACTGGGAGAGCATGATCAGCCTGCTGCTGGATGAGCCCATGCCAGGGGAGGAGGGTAAGGAGGAGCACCAAGCACTTGCACACAAACACACACTGTTGTTCACACTGTCATATCTCATCAACATGTTTGTCCCTGTCCAGCCCTGACTGACCACCAGGAGACTGCTCTGATAGAGATCATGCTGTGTGCCATCCGCCAGGCCTGTGAGTGCCACCCTCCAGTGGGCAGAGGCACAGGGAAGAGGGTGAGTGCTGCTTGGCATATACCAATGTAAGCCCCTCAGTGGTCAACTCCAGTACTAGTGAGCTCTCAAGGCTCTATTCTCAGAAGCCATCTGTGAACATTCACTCCGATGACTGAGGTTATATGAAAACCTTTCATATAACATGATTGTGATGTAATTTGGCTATTCTGAAAATGATCCTAGGTCTTGACAGCGAAGGAGAAGAAAGCCCAGCTGGATGACCGGACGAGAATCACTGAGATTTTCGCTGTGGCGTTGCCTCTGTTGTTGGCTAAGGTCAGTTTTCAAGTCATCTAAACGACTGTCACTTGACAGTTACACACAGCTGCTATATAGAACTCATCCCCTGGGACTGCCAGATAGATGACCTCTTACTCAACCCTCAGTATCTTGTAGCTCCCCTCACCCTCTCCATCTTTTCCTCACAGTACTCTGTTGATGCTGAGAAGGTGACCAACTTACTGCAGCTGCCGCAGTTCTTTGACCTGGAAATCTACACCACTGGTCGATTGGAAAAGGTGTGTGAATTGTCTGACATTTCTGGACCTCAACTAATCCTACCATACCTTAGATTGTTAACGATAAGTTATTCACACTGTCATTGCGGCCGAATGTAGTTTGAGACCTCGCATCCCTTTGCCCTCTGTTTGTGTGCAGCACTTGGAGTCTTTGCTGCGTCAGATCAGGGAGGTGGTGGAGAAGCACACAGAGACTGATGTGCTGGAGGCGTGCTCCATGACCTACCACGCTCTCTGCAACGAGGAGTTCACCATCTTCAACAGGGTGGACATTGCCAGGTCCCAGCTACTGGACGAGCTGGTGGACAAGTTCAACAGACTCCTTGAGGACTTCCTACAAGAGGTGGGCTCACATGGCTTCGTGGTTCAGGGCCTGTTTGAGATCAGATTTACAACTGTTTGTCAGATTTAATGATATTTAAAGACTACAGGACACTGAACCTTCTGAGTATTTCTTGTAGGGTTTTGTAATTGTAATTTTGTAAGGTAGTACTTGTGTTCTATTGAGACTGGAATTGTACATTTGAGTGGGATTTCACTAGACAGTTATCTGTTGTTTCAGGGTGAGGAACCAGATGAGGATGATGCCTACCAGGTCCTGTCCACACTGAAGAGGATCACTGCGTTTCACAAGTAAGGCCCCGATCAAGATTTAACGACTACTGTGTAATCCAAACATTTGCCAGTGAACGGTAGATAAATCAGAAGTCCTTATCTGACTAGATTGTGTTTCTCTCTCCTCTGCAGTGCACATGACCTCTCTAAATGGGACCTGTTCACCAGCAACTATAAGCTATTAAACACAGGACTTCAGAATGGTGATATGCCTGAGCAGGTACCTAAAGCATAACCCTGTTATCCCTTTGAACTCACCTAATCTCAATTCTTTACTATCACTTACCCTGTAATACTCTCTTTCCCAGATTGTCATTCATGCGATGCAGTGCACACACTATGTCATCCTGTGGCACCTAGCCAAGGTTTCCGGGGGCAGCTCCACAAAGGTAAATACACTGTTATCAGTGACTAATGACTATCCGCTTTCTACAAATGCTAGTGACAATTATGCCTGGATAATGAATGTGGTTTACTGCTTAAATAGTGAGCACTGAATACTGAGAATATCTGTTGTGTTTCCAGGCGGACATGGTGACCCTGAGGAAGCAGATGAGGGGTTTCTGTCTGATGTGCCAGAGCTACCTCACCAGTGTCAACACCACCGTCAAAGAGCAGGTGGGTTGTCCTACATCATGTCGGATCGCTTGGACTTAGACACATTTTCCCATAAGGTGTGTGTTCATCATTCAGTGAGTGCTAAAAAGTTGCTGTGCTGGCTGATTACTGTAATGCCTCGATCACACCGACAGCGTCATTGCGTAAAACGGTACGTAGCATCATCTGGATATGTGTGCAACAAAAGTTCAACATTCACCTTCACCTGCTACCATTTCTGTCAAGCCGTCTACACATACAGTCTGATGCATGTGTTGAATAAATCCAACGTATGCACCACACAGAACGCACTGCAACTGCCTCTGCAACGCATTGCTGGAAGGCACACGCAGCGTTCCACTGCAGTACCAAACACAATGACGCTGTCGGTGTGATCGAGGCATAAAGCACTTAGTGTTTTCCCTTAAGTACATGGAGTAGCCAGCCAAATAGAAAAAGTAGCCAGCCAGGGAGTTCTGGGCTGGGGGGTGCAGGGGGTACATGCCCACCTGGAATTGTATTTTTCAGAACTATCTCTACCTTCTAATGCCTTGATTCCATCTGAAATACACAGCTGAATTATTGAATACTTTAATGACTTTACCTCCCAGATTGGTAAAAATGTGTTGTGGTATTGAGTAGAAAGACATGACTGAAAATGAATGAGTTGAGTTGGTTCGTTGTTTTGGATATCACCTAGGCCTTTATGATCAGGACTATTTCCTTAGTAAGATAACCTTTTTTAACATTAAACCTGTCTTCTCTTGATGAAAGTCATATTTACAGTTTTTCTGCAAGATATGAATTGCCACAATGATGTTTGTTATTCAAATTATGTATTTTATTGGCTCTGCTGCTGTGGACACTTAGGGTAAGGAAACCAACGTGTCATTTTGTAATTTGACAGTTTGGCCTGTCAGGCAATCACTGGGGGTGGGATTGTCAGGGGAGGGGGCAGGATATTTGTGAGTCACTGAGTTGGTAGGGTTTCAGACCTGTCAATCAATCACCATGGGTGGGACTTTGAGGGAAACCGGTAGATTAGTAATCTAGTCAGAAACTAGTTTAGATTACTATTTCAATTTATTTTTTTGTGGCAAAAACCTAAGAAAAAAAGTTTGCTCTGTCATGAGAAACAATATAGAATTGTGGGAAAATGGTTTTAAATGCAAATATTGTCAGGGGTTGGACCCCTGCCAGATTGTGCATTCTCACAAATACACAAATCAGGCGCCAATGAATAAACCTACAGGTATGATTGTAGAATGAAGCAGGTGTTAAATATGGGCTTTGCTACACAGAAAGCAGCAGTTGATTAGGCTACTCCATTGTCGACACTAATCAAATCAATAGGCCTGTATTAATATATTTCATAATACCATACCATGTGTCATAAAATATGCTGTTATAGCTTTCAATCTGTTTTCTTGTATAATTTGGACCAGAATGAGGCTCTCTCTCCACTACTATTGTTCCTGCAGTGAGGAGTCAACATCTTTGTCTAATTCTTTCCAAATTTATCTGCAGATAATCGCCAAAAGTGTTAGTCGTCTACCAGTATGGAAGTTAGGGAACCAAATGAATGGCTCTCTAACTGATGCGATTCGGTCTGGTGATCGACTAGGCATTCCTAGTCGCTCACCAGACATTTCTATAGAAAAGTCAATGACAAAAGCTTGCGTTCCTTTATTATAATTTTCTTTTTTTGACTTTGTGCTTAATTCAGAAGGTGCACTTGATTCAGAAACCCTCTGTGCCGGTTAGGCATAAGGTTTCCATTCTGAACCATTTAATTTGTCTGAAGGGACAAACTCTGCCTACCCGGAAGACCATCAAGTCTGCCTACTGCGCTGGCCAATCGGATAGCTCAAATCACTGTGCCAAGCATGTACAGTTTATTTCAATTCATGCTCAGCTGTGTCTCGCAAGTGATACAACAGCTGATCTATTTTGTTTTCAAAGCTCGAGTTTTTAAATATAATATGGTCTGAGAAGAACAATATTGGCATGCCAAGCATATAGCCAATAAGCCTACTGCACAAAGATCATTCCTGCAGACTGTTTTTACTAACGTTGCATTGGTTTACATTTTTTATGTTTTTATTTTATCTGAGCGGTAGATCTCTGCTTGCTTTTTGACTGCGAAAGTGATCTTGACTCAAAGGAAGGTTACCGCTGACCTGACATCTGTTCAAACAATAGCCATTTCTTCGGGAACAACCCATCACTAGACTACACTGACGAGTCATTTTAGCGGGTCACTGGCAAGTCTCAACATGGGCTTTGAATTTTTGGAAAAAACATACAAGATCTTTGGTTTACTCCTAATGTGACATATCACTACGTTGTATGATTTAAGCAAAAGGATATAGGAGATTGACTTTATTCAGTCAGTTTGACACCTTTAATAATAAACTAGTCAACACTTGTTCTTTCTGTCGTCAATCAAACCACAGTAATAGCCGATGCGCCCCGACTCTGGCTGTGTAGGCCTCTGAAACACGCAAAAGAAAATAAATGATTCCGCCACAAAACAATAAGTGGATTTCAACTCATCATTACATCTTACGGGACGTGTCAGTTCACTCACAGGAAACGATGAAGCAGCATCATCCTCTGAAATGAAATTTGACTGCAGCCAACCACAGCGTACATAAATAACATGGGTATCGAGAGGCAGGACAGACGGCAGACTGACAAACCAGCAGTTTCCCTGTCATCGCCCACTTTATTACTGACAGGTGTCTGTTCTATCAATAGATCACTCGAAGATGTATATCGTTCATTTTATTGGGAGAAGGGTATACAGACTTTTCTGATTAGCGAATTGAAATGTTTTAATGGAAGCAAATAAAGCCTAGTTAATTTATCAAGTGGAAAAAGTAGGCAGCTTACAACAAGTCTGTTATCGGCTATTTAGCCGATGGCCAGCGCTTATGGACAACACTGAGCCCTGTGTGGCAACTGTTAATGTGAAAAGGCTTTGTAACTAAATGTGATTGATTGATTGACTGTGTTCCAGGCCTTCACCATCCTGTGTGACGCCCTGATGATCTTCAGCCACCAGATTGTGTCGTCGAGCCGGGAGCAGCTGGAGGCTCTGATCTACACGCCAGACTCCTCCCTGCAGGCTGAGCTGCTCAACTTCATCCTGGACCACGTCTTCATCGACCAGGACGACGACAACAACAGCACAGGTCAGACACAGTCCCCTTTCAGACAGTCACCATACAGGTCAGACACAGTCCCCTGGCAGACAGTCACCATATAGGCCAGACAGCCCCCACCGTCACACAGCCCCTTGGCAGACAGTGACCATACAGGGCAGACATATCCCACCCTCAGACAGTCACCATACAGGCCAGACAGTGCCCACCCTCAGACAGTCACCATACAGGGCAGACATATCCCACCCTCAGACAGTCACCGTATAGGCCAAACAGCCCACCCTCAGACAGTCACCATACAGGCCAGACATATCCCACCCTCAGACAGTCACCATACAGGCCAGACATATCCCACCCTCAGACAGTCACCATACAGGCCAGACATATCCCACCCTCAGACAGTCACCATACAGGCCAGACATATCCCACCCTCAGACAGTCACCGTATAGGCCAAACAGCCCACCCTCAGACAGTCACCGTATAGGCCAGACATATCCCACCCTCAGACAGTCACTGTATAGGCCAAACAGCCCACCCTCAGACAGTCACCATACAGGCCAGACATATCCCACCCTCAGACAGTCACCATACAGGCCAAACAGCCCACCCTCAGACAGTCACCATACAGGCCAAACAGCCCACCCTCAGACAGTCACCATACAGGCCAGACATATCCCACCCTCAAGACAGTCACCGTATAGGCCAAACAGCCCACCCTCAGACAGTCACCATACAGGCCAAACAGCCCACCCTCAGACAGTCACCATACAGGCCAAACAGCCCACCCTCAGACAGTCACCATACAGGCCAGACATATCCCACCCTCAGACAGTCACCATACAGGCCAAACAGCCCACCCTCAGACAGTCACCATACAGGCCAGACATATCCCACCCTCAAAACAGTCACCATATAGGACAAACAGCCCACCCTCAGACAGTCACCATACAGGCCAGACATATCCCACCCTCAGACAGTCACCGTATAGGCCAAACAGCCCACCCTCAGACAGTCCCTGCAGGCTGAGCTGCTCAACTTCATCCTGGACCACGTCTTCATCGACCAGGACGACGACAACAACAGCACAGGTCAGACACAGTCCCCTTTCAGACAGTCACCATACAGGTCAGACACAGTCCCCTGGCAGACAGTCACCATATAGGCCAGACAGCCCCCACCGTCACACAGCCCCTTGGCAGACAGTGACCATACAGGGCAGACATATCCCACCCTCAGACAGTCACCATACAGGCCAGACAGTGCCCACCCTCAGACAGTCACCATACAGGGCAGACATATCCCACCCTCAGACAGTCACCGTATAGGCCAAACAGCCCACCCTCAGACAGTCACCATACAGGCCAGACATATCCCACCCTCAGACAGTCACCATACAGGCCAGACATATCCCACCCTCAGACAGTCACCATACAGGCCAGACATATCCCACCCTCAGACAGTCACCATACAGGCCAGACATATCCCACCCTCAGACAGTCACCGTATAGGCCAAACAGCCCACCCTCAGACAGTCACCGTATAGGCCAGACATATCCCACCCTCAGACAGTCACTGTATAGGCCAAACAGCCCACCCTCAGACAGTCACCATACAGGCCAGACATATCCCACCCTCAGACAGTCACCATACAGGCCAAACAGCCCACCCTCAGACAGTCACCATACAGGCCAAACAGCCCACCCTCAGACAGTCACCATACAGGCCAGACATATCCCACCCTCAGACAGTCACCATACAGGCCAAACAGCCCACCCTCAGACAGTCACCATACAGGCCAGACATATCCCACCCTCAAAACAGTCACCATATAGGACAAACAGCCCACCCTCAGACAGTCACCATACAGGCCAGACATATCCCACCCTCAGACAGTCACCGTATAGGCCAAACAGCCCACCCTCAGACAGTCACCATACAGGCCAGACATATCCCACCCTCAGACAGTCACCGTACAGGCCAAACAGCCCACCCTCAGACAGTCACCATACAGGCCAGACATATCCCACCCTCAGACAGTCACCATACAGGCCAAACAGCCCACCCTCAGGCAGCACAAGTCAGACATCAACTCAGCCCACCTGGCAGCTAGTCACAACACAAGGAGACAGCTGAGAAGGGCTTTTAATGTGAACACACGTCTTAAATATGTAGTAGAACACCAGAGCTCTTTCTGAGTTGAAGCGAACACCTTATATGGAGACCTGAATGATGACATTTTGCAAGGGGTTAGTTATCGCAGTTGTAAATGAGAACTTGTTCTCAACTGGCCTACCTGGTTAAATAAAGGTGAAATAAAAAAATAATTAAAAAAATGTGTGATTTTGGTTTTCTTAATTTTATCAGATGGGCAGCATGATGATGAAGCCAGTAAAATCGAGGCTTTACACAAGAGGCGGAACCTGCTGGCAGCGTACTGCAAACTGATAATTTACAATGTAGTGGAGATGAACACTGGAGCTGATATCTTCAAGCAGTACATGAGGGTATGTCTGGCCTCCTACAATATTTATCCCTTAACAAAACCATTCATGTGCTATTCCCAATCGATTACATGTGTTTTTCTCTCTAGTACTACAACGACTATGGAGATATCATCAAGGAAACGATGAGTAAAACAAGACAAATTGACAAGATCCAGTGTGCCAAGACCCTCATTCTGAGTTTGCAGCAGGTAAGAGCCTTGGAGACATTAACGTTCATTTAAAGTATTGTCTTCATTTTATACATTGTGAGTGTTTGGATGATCAATTTTAAAGTTGCAACACTTTTCTCTTTCAGCTTTTCAATGAGATGTTATCTGACCTCGGCTGCAACTTTGACCGCTCATCGTCGTCCTTCTGCGGCATTAAAGAACTGGCCCGACGTTTCTCGTTGACCTTTGGCCTGGATCAGCTGAAGACCAGAGAGGCTATCGCCATGTTACACAAGTAAGCCTGCAGAAAATGTAAAAGTCATCCTCTGAGTAGAAATCAATAGGCCCAAAGGTTTAACAGTTCTGTAGGCATGCTTTAATTTGAGGCTTCTCAACATCCCAGAACTATTAAAGTATTTACAGCTCAATACTTCAATCAATTCCTTCCTAAACATGTTGTCTTGTGCTACACTTGCTGCAGGGATGGAATCGAGTTTGCCTTCAAGGAGCCCAGTCCCCAGGGAGAGGGAAACCCTCCTCTCAACCTAGCCTTCCTGGACATTCTCAGCGAGTTCTCCTCTAAACTGCTGCGTCAGGACAAGAAGACTGTGTAAGTCAGAGGAAACTGTTCTACTTATTTTTCTGTGCAGTCAGTGACTGTCTTATCCGAAGCCAGACAGACCACAGCTATACTAGATCAGGCATAGTCATTGCGCAGCTCACGAGCCACATGTGTCTCTCTGCGACTTAATTGGCGGCTTGTGGCAATAATGTAAAAACATTTAGTTGTTTTTTCCTCATTCAGCTGAATGTGCTGCTTAGTTCATGGAACCATGGTTACATGAATTACCTTATTAGCAACTGGGACAAATGGAGCTGTAAAATCAGTTTCTAGGGCATATTGAAATAACTTTCCAATACTTTTATGATGATCACTCCAAAGAATACTTCATTCAGACTGAAATTTGCCATTACCCGTTTTGACATATCTTCTACTATAACTTTTATTGAGATAATAGCGATAAGGTCAGAATCTAAACATTCACCAATTGTCCTAAAATAGAGAATTAGATAATCAAATAGCTTGATGGTCCATGTTAATAGTATCTTAAATATCATGTATAAATCTATTTAATATCAAGTATGAATCCATTTGACTTTGGAACCTCCCAACCCCCATCCTCCGATGGGTATGGGAGCTTGCACCGTGATTTTGTTTTACAAGAGTGGCTCCCTCTGAGATATTGGTGACTACCACTGCAATAGATGATGGATGTTGAGTTGTGGTCCTCTGTCCCCTGCAGTCACCTCTACCTGGAGCGGTTTATGACCTTCCAGATGGCCTTGCAGCGAGAGGACTGCTGGCTGCCCCTCATCTCCTACAGGAACTCCCTGCAGGCCGGAGGGGACGACGACACCATGTCCGTCATCAGCGGCTACAGCAGCCGAGGTTCCAGCATCAGGAGCAAGAAGGCTAAGCCAGCCAGCACCGGGAAGAGGAAACTGCCTGAAGGTGAGGGTACGACACAGAGCCACAGCACAGGCAACATACTATGACACACAGGCATTTAAACCTGAAAGCTCAATGTTTAGTGATATGAAATACACAACAACTTGTGTTCCTGAATCTGGCACCTGCAGCACAATGTCAGATCATTGATCAGGGACAAACAGATGCTAAAAGCCTGTCCAAGCAATACAATAAATCTAGCCAAATGATCAATTAGATTTTCACTTGGGAATAACTTGTTGAATGGAAATGAGATATTTATGAATTGAGGTGAGTGTTTGCTAGACGTTATGAGATGTTGGCATTATAAAAAGCCAGTCCGTTAAGATGGGGATCATCAACTAGATTCAGCCGCGGGGCAATTATTATTTTTTTTCATTCTGAGCGGATGGTCAGGGGCAGGAACATAATTACAAATAATTTTTTGGCAGCAAATTGACCGCAAGAAGCCCAAACAGATCTACATTTGTATACAATCACGTTTCTCTCTATTATGAATGGGATTACTTGGGAACAGATATCTTAAATTAAGATCACTTGGAGCTGATTTCCTAGTGTTTTTAGTCTGTCCAACAACAAAAATATATATTTTGCTCAGAAAACTTGGGGTGGCCAAATAAAACCACCCACGAGCCAAATATGTCTCTAAGATGTCTCGATCTGAGCATTGAGTAGTCCGCCCACTGTATAACAACCTCATTAAACCCTATGAAACCCTTGCTATTGCAACAGAGGAGAGTAGCAGCTGCAGCACAGACGCTGTGTGGATGAACCGGGAGCAGAATGTGCAAACGCCAGTGATGATGCCCTCGCCGCATCTCAGCTCCACTGTGCTGAGGGACCCCAAGAAAATGAGGCCGGAGGAGAGTTACATGGGCGTCTACAGCATAACATCCGAGCAGCAGCAACAACCGCTGCCCCCCCAGCAGCAGCACCATCAGACCCCCATGGACTACAAGTACGGAACACCTTTCTATGGCTCAACACCTTTTGATTCTCATGAGTATCTTTGGCTATTCATTGTAGGGTGTCCACTCTGTCCAGAGTGGGTGAAATGCGCTTTGATGATTACATTTCTTTTCTTATGTTAGTTATAAAATACGTTTTACCAAGACATATGATTGTTCATGTTCATTAGCGTTATATACAAAAACTCTGATTTTATAACCTAATACATCTGATAATAAGCACTGAGCTCTGTTGACATAGCAGTGCAGGTTTCTCATAACAAATTTTGAGGATTTAACTTTTTGTGGTCGTCGTCTTCAATGTTGTTTCCGAAGGGTCACAAAAAGCTAAATTAGCATGACACGAGCTGAATTAAATGTAAAAGGCTTTGTAAATAAATGGCTAGGTATAGGCTCAGTGCTCCGTTGACATTTCAGAGACGCTTGTTTTTGTGAGAAATCTTCTAAAATTAACAGGAATTTTTATTAATATGAAAATCGTATTCTAAAATATGAAAATACTACATGTCACATCTGAATATCGATATCCATTTTACCTCTATATTGTTTTATGTCCTGCGGATTCGAGAAGAAAGATGAGGAGTTCAACGGGAAAGTGAGCCTGTCAGGTAGCCAGTAGCCTTCATTTTTGCATAGAATCCAACCTATTTTTTACGCGATGCAATTTTCCATATTTTTTTTTCTTGCTAGCTTTTTTCCCCAAAAGATGCATTTTTGATTGGACACCCTAGCCATTGTAATGTTACTTATCTACGTATGCGATGTTATCACAATTAATGATATATTCAATGAAACCGCTGAAGTTCACCTCTTGTTTGAATAAGTATGACTGTCTGTATTAATGCTTCGGTCTCTGTTTTCAGTACCCAGGTGACCTGGATGCTAGCCCAGAGACAGCAGGCAGAGGCCCGGCAGCAGCAGGAGCGAGCCAGCATGCAGTATGCCAAGATGAGAAGCCACATGCAGCATGCAATGTAAAACGGCATTTCTCTTCCAGACCACAGTGGTGTTTCAACCCCAGTGTAGTACATAGTCATTTGCTGCCATGTGTAATGTATTTAGTTATTCGTGGCCATGTCTTTGACCCTCTAGCCGCCGCAGTTCAGGACTCATGGAGGACGATGAGGAGCCAATAGTAGAAGATGTAATGATGTCATCAGAGGACCGTTTGGAAGATCTCAACGAGGGCATGGATTTCGACACTATGGATATTGATCTGGTAAAATACACTCAATTATGTTTATTTTCTCACTACTAGTGCATTTATGAATATTACTGCTTTGGTGTTTCTTCTTACTCTGCTGTTATTGTTTAGCCACCATCGAAAAATCGTAGAGAGAGATCGGAGCTGAAGCCTGACTACTTTGACCCTTCTTCCATCATGGATGATTCGGTGGGTATTGGTTTGTTATTGAGAGTAAAATGATATCTACATTGTCAAAGATAATGTACAACAAACCATATGATTTACAATAATAGTGGCCATGTTGATACCTAGTTAGTGTCTTTGGGATACATATGCTCATGGAAACGCTATATTCATATTCTTCAATTCACTTTTCCATAATATACAGCAAGTAATTTAAAAACTAAAATGGATTTTCCTTCCTTTTAGGTCCTCAATGTTTCAATGTTCTAAGCTGATCTGCATGAAGAGGACACTGTTGTCACCGAAAACCTTTTTGATGACAAGAAGTATTCTCTGTAGAGAACTGCTTTAAGATAAGCTCATGGGACTATTTGCTTGTGAGGCAGCAATGGATGCCCTTTCGACATCATGTTTGAATTTCACCTTTACTTTTGTCAAGGTTTTTGTGTCATGTAAATACGTAGTGTCTGACATACTTTTAAAAGATAAAATCTGGCATGGCATGTAGCCATATATTAAAACATATACAGTAAGAGAAAATGTGAAATGTCTTCATATTGTTGGAAGGCCTTACCGCAAATATTGTTGGAACTCCTTACTGCAAATATGAAATACCAGTCATGGTGTTTTTTTAAAGGTTAATCTGTTCTGCTTTTATAACATATAGAATACTTTGATTTATAGATATTTTGTAATGACAATCAGATGTAAATCAGTACTTTATAATCATGTTATTACTCATAGAGAGTACAGAAATGACCTTTGTAATGGAATTTCTGGTGGGTGACAACAGATGTGGCCTGCAGTTTATTTCTTTTTTTCCAGTGTTATAGATGAGACCTCTTGATGAACTGATAATGCCCAAATGCCATTTGACCAATTGACAGGCTTAGTTTGAATTCTGATTTGCTTTTAAAGGTTTGATGATTTGAATGCTGTGTGACTTTTTGAAGAGTGGTACAAACGTATACTGTGCAGAGGGGTTGTATAAAAGAGCGGTCGAAATGTTCTCTGTTGTCTGTAGAGAGAAAGCTTGTTATAGAATGTTTCTAAAACACAACATTTAAGAGTTTGGATTAGCTATCATGGTATCATAATATATTATTATATATAAGTAAATATATAATTACATATTATACAGTTATAAAAATGTGTAATATATTGTGAATCGGTGCTCATTTTATATTAGTTCAGTTTTTGTTAATTTGAAATCCAATTTAGGAAAAGGTTCAATAGAATGTAAACTGGTTTAAATTAACCTAACTAATGTGCAGTTATGTATAAGAATTTACCTTTGTATTTGTATGGTTTTGTTTTCTCTTTTCTAAGGATTCTTGTTTGAATAACTTTTCTTTACCTCTATGTACATTAGGTTGGTTTGTGGTTCCCAACAAGCTTTTTTGGAGGAATACAATTGTAATCATGAATATTGTAAATTATAGTTTTATAAACAGCTTAAAACACAGCCTCCTTTTTAAAAGCAAAAATGTCACATCAAAATCTAAATACGAAACTACAAACCAGAGTTTCATATTTTTCATTATTTAGATTGTAGCAAGGTTAGACAGTAAATAAATAAATAATTGAAATGCATAATTTCACTTAAATTTGATGTATGCGTCATACTGTCATTTTGATATTTTCCTTTCTGTTGTCCTTGCATTGAACTGCTGAAAGTGTGCATACGTCTGTATGTGTATGTATACACACATAGATATATATATTCAAATGTATATACATATGTGTTTTTTATTCTATTTACAAAGTGTCCACTGTACCATTTATGGTTTGTATTTATGTCTGGAGACAGTAACTTTTTGAACAAAATAAACCCCCTGCAATTGTGTGATGATTTGAGTGTTATCAGTTTTTAGTAGGTCTATAGAGCTCACCAGCTGGTATTCCCAAAACCCAGAAATGAGTTAACTCTAGTTTGTTCAGCCTTCCCTATGGGAAAAAATAACAGGGTTTTGGAATATACACAGGAAATAAAGTCTGAGGTTAACACAGGTTTAGGAGATCTTATCCGTTTTGTTTTATAAGATAATAGCATTCAACATCCACTTTAATTATGCAGCCTTTGTTGTTTCTAATAACATCATTCAAAATTCACAATGTGACATTAGCTCATGAAGATTATCTTATAGAACTAAATGTATAAGATCTCCTAAGCCTGTTTACCACAGACCTTATTTTCTGCGTTAATCTAAAACCCATACAAAAAAAACATACAAAAATATTTTCTCTATAGGCTTTGTCCAAAGAACCATGGCGTAGTTAGTGCCTACAAAAAGACATTACTATTTCTCTCTTACACTTAAATTACTACGGGACGAGTGCAGTATAGTCGTCACTGGTTGTGTAACCCTGGTTTGAATCACCTGCCTCAGGGGTTGCTACACTGGTGTCAGCACTGGGATGGTGATCATGGAGATCACTAAAGGATGAATGTGGGTCTTTTTAAAGAGTAAGGAAGCCAATGTTACAATAATGGGGATATGGGTCATATTTGAGGTGTTGTGAGACTTCTATGTATGCACATACACACATCCTCCATGGAGACATGATAGGCAATGTGATACGTTAACAACTGGATTTGACCTTCACTGCCCCGAATTTGTTGATACACTGAAATTGAGAAGCTCCCAGCATCCCATAATCATCACATGTATTCAACACATGTCATATGCTCTGAAGTGATAGAGAAGCTCAAGAAAGCCTACAACCCAGTGGAGCTGTACAGCATCATTTGTTATCCTTACACTAGTTAGTATACGTCATATTATATCTTTTTTTTATTGTAGCATTGTCATTTTAGGCTTCCAACAGTTATTTGTGGTTAAATTTGACTGGAAGACCTGAAATGTATTTGGCGTCCCACGATGCACTGGTTTGCATTCTTTGACCCGGCATTCAGCTAGACATCCGGGCTATGTGTGGTATTTTGGGGAAGATGGCGACACTTATCCTGCCTGCTGATTGGATCAAAAACTGGGAAAAATCTGGAAAACACGAGTTGTAAGTTGTACTATATTGTTAAATTGTGAAGACGAATGTCTTGTTTCGTTTTCCATAAGGGTTGTTGAGCCATGCAACCAGTTCCCATCGTTATCCTCGTACGAGACCTGGGCAATGTGAATTAGCAAACCTAGCATGCTAACTAGCTAACCCTACTTCAAACAGTGAGGCCATTTCACAATAGCAAGATACCGTTGCTGGGGTTCAATAATGTTGTTAGAAATTATAGTTTGGAACAGAATTCGACAGATTCCTTATGGAATTGATATAACAATTAATTTAACACAGTTGGCCTGGGTCATTCGATACGAACTAATTAGTTAGCTAACTTTCGAGTCCGCCGCCAGTCCCCCGAAGCAACTAGCTACAGTTGCGTATTGCTGTGAAAGCCAGTAGGCTAGCTAGTTAACGTTAGCTAAGCAGCTAATGATGCAGGTTAGCCTGGTAGTTGACCCTGTACATTATAACGTTAGCTAGTAGTTACCCAATGTAGCTAACTAGCTAGTTGGTAAGATAACTTCATGAACAGTGAGCTAGCTACTGCATCACACAACGTGCAATTGGTGATCACATAATAAGCTAACTAGCTAGCGACGCACACCCAGCAAGCTGATTATGCTGGCACCTCATTCTGATTCTTGCTACACGAAAACATTAGCAAGCTAGCTCGTTAGCCACTTTGTTTAGAATAGCCACCACCTGTATGGATTAACGAGCACGCTTCTGATATTTTAGGTAATACATGGTTCCCAGGCAGTTATCACTTTGTCTACACATTTTCTATCATCATGGTAATTTTTATGGTAATCCCTAACTAGCTAGGTAGCTAACGGTACTGAATTGAAAACATGTCGTCGACTGAGTTAGCTTGTATGGGGGCGATTTCGATTGATTTAATAATTTACTTACAGGAACAGTTAGGGTTAAGTGTTTTGCTCAAGGGCACACCAGTTGGCATTGGTAAGTATTTAGTCTTCAAGCTCTCTAGTAACTGGACATTCCAGTTTTGACAATGTTTTAAATTGCCATATGAAACAATGCTCAGAATGGCGTCCTCATAAAACAATAACGTCTGTTAGTTACAGTATTATATGCAGTGTTATTATTAGAGGCTGACATTAAGCTGTCTGCAATACACTACACATTATGTATATACTACCGTACACTACTACTAACTGTACCAGCTATGATCATTTAGATAACTAGTCACTGAAAATAAACTAGCTAATATAAAGTCACCTTTTCCCCTTCTCTGTTCAGTGTACAACTATGTAAGAATCTTGCAGACAAAACCAATCATGACAGCATAATAAAAGGTATGTACCGCTCTGTGATATTTGAAAGAACAGTATGCATGTTAGTTTTGATACAATTGAGTACAATTGCTACGTGAAATTAAGATGTACTATTCATTCAATGATGGGTTCTCGCTATGTCACGTGTCATCTAATGTTCTTATAGCATCATACCAAGCTTATATCTCAACAACTCTACGGTTGACTGTTTGTGAGTAGGTCTAAAACTGACACATTGTATTGGGAATAATTCTCTTCCCGTTTGCCTCATCCCTTCATTCTGTAGATATACAGGCTGCTTTGTATGAACTCTGCTGGCATGTCGTACAAGGGAACTTCAAGCTGGACCTCGCTGCTAGCGTCCTCAGTGACATGATGGTATGTATGGCCTTGTTGAAGTCCTCTCATTGTCTGCAATGTCTGTCATCCCAGAAAACCTGCCATGCGTTTTGAGGATTTTGTGGCCTATACAATAGTCCTTTTAGTGAAAACATAGACTCGCACAGTATCTGGAGTGATGTGTATGTAGTTCTTATTTTCTGGTTAGTAAAGATGCACTATACAGAATCAGCATCTGTCTTGTTTTTCTAGATATACAGTGCCTTCGGAAAGTAATCATACCACTTGACTTTTTCAAAATGCTATGTTACAGCCTTGTTCTAAATTTTAATTATTAAAAAATATATATATTTAAAAATATATATATATATATATATATATATATATTTGTTTTAATATATATATTTTTTAATAATTAAAAAATATATATATATGGGATGGACCAGCTTTAGTAGATTGTTGCTTCCATCAATGTAATTGTCTGCATCATTTCCAATCCCCCATATATTTTTGGGGTATGTGTGTGTGTACAGTTGAAGTTGTAAGTTTACATGCACTTAGGTTGGAGTCATTAAAACACATTTTTCAACCACTCCACCAATGTTTTGTTAACAAACAAGTTTTGCCAAGTCCGATAGGACATCTACTTTGTGCATGACACAAGTAATTTTCCCAACAATACAGACAGATTATTTCACTTATATTTCCCTGTATCACAATTCCAGTGGGTCAGACGTTTACATAGAATAAGTTGACTGTGCCTTTAAACAGCTTGGAAAATTCCAGAAAATGGTGTCATGGCTTTAGAAGCTTTTGATAGGCAAATTGACATCATTTGAGTCAATTGGAGGTGTACCTGTGGATGTATTTCAAGGCCTACCTTCAAACTCAGTGCCACTTTGGTTGACATCATGGGAAAATGAAAAGAAATCAGCCAATACTTCAGAAAAAAAATTGTAGACCTCCACAAGTCTGGTTCATCCCTGGGACTTTCCAAACACCTGTACAAACAATAGTACGCAAGTATAAACACCATGGTACCACGCAGCCGTCATACCGTTCAGGAAGGAGACGCGTTCTGTCTCCTAGAGAAAAGGTGAAAGTCAATCCCAGAACAACAGCAAAGGACCCTGTGAAGATGCTGGAGGAAACGGGTACAAAATAATCTATATCCACAGTAAAACGAATCCTATATCGACATAACCTGAAAAGCTGCTCAGCAAGGAAGAAGCCACTGCTCCAAAACCGCCATAAAAAAGCGGGACTACGGTTTGCAACTGCACATGGGGACAAAGATCGTACTTTTTGGAGAAATGTTCTCTGATCTGATAAAACAAAAATGGAACTGTTTGGCCATAATGACCATCGTTGTGTTTGGAGGAAAAAGGGGGAGGCTTGCAAGCAAAAGAACACCATCCCAACCGTGAAGCACGGGGGTGGCAGCATCATGTTGTGGGGGTGCTTTGCTGCGGGAGGGACTGATTCACTTCACAAAATAGATGGCATTATGAGGATGGAAAATTATGTGGATATATTCAAGCAACATCTCAAGACCTCAGTCAGGAAGTTAAAGCTTGGTTGCAAATGGGTCTTCCAAATGGACAATGACCCCAAGCATACTTGTAAAATGGCTTAAGAACAACAAAGTCAAGGTATTGGAGTGGCCATCGCAAAGCCCTGACCTCAATCCCATAGAAGGTTTGTGGGCAGAACTATAAAAAAGTGTGTGAGAACAAGGAGGCCTACAAACCTGACTCAGTTTCATCAGCTCTGTCAGGAGGAATGGGCCAAAATTGTAGGCTACCCAAAACGTTTGACCCAAGTTAAACAATTTAAAGGCAATG
The DNA here is from genome assembly GCF_023373465.1 of Oncorhynchus keta. Classification (NCBI taxonomy): domain Eukaryota; kingdom Metazoa; phylum Chordata; class Actinopteri; order Salmoniformes; family Salmonidae; genus Oncorhynchus; species Oncorhynchus keta. Next base: position 37,969,229 of record NC_068431.1, on the reverse strand, counting down.
CTACCAAATACTAATTGAGTGTATGTAAACTTCTGATCCACTGGGAATGTGATGAAAGAAATAAAAGCTGAAATAAATCATTCCCTCTACTGTTATTCTGACATTTCACATTCTTAAAATGAAGTGGTGATCCTAACTGATTTTTATAAGATTAAATGTCAGGAATTATGAAAGTTTAAATGTATTTAGCTAAGGTGTATGTAAACTTCTGACTTCAACTGTACATGCATGTTTGCATTTTTTTTAATATACCTTTTTATTATTCCCCGCAAACCCTACAACTTTTCCCCCAATTGGAGTAAACTAATAAACAATAACACTTAGGCTTCTACCTTTAGTTTATACATACTATACACATTTTACAGACACAGTCTATTTTACAATAGTTGTATTTTTAGTTTTTAGTCCTGGCCTTCCTCTATTTCTGATGTCGATCCAGTTTATCTATTTGTAACTATGCTATTTCACAAAATGTCTGAACCTTTGTTTCCTTTTATCTTATTGTTATTAGTCACACCCTTCAGCTCTGTTCAACCCCTCCCATCTATCTCTGAACACCATCCATTTTGGATTTCTATTTGCCATATATTTTTCAACTGTGCTGTGATGCTTCACAAAAGTACTGAACCTTTCTATTCTCATAGCTACTACAGACTGTAAATTAAAGAAACATTTTTGCTAAAATAGTAAAATATAGTAATTATATTATTGATTATGACTATGACTTTTCAAATAACCCAGCATTGTTATCTGCAGCGTTAGTTCTAGGTAAATGTTGCCATTCTTGGACCTGTGACCAAAAACGAGCTACATATGACAATACCAAAATAATTTATCTAATGACTCTGCCTCCTTGCAGCAAAATCTGCAGAGCTGGGAAGGTTGTATCCCCTATATATATAACATTCTATATGTTGCAAGAATTTTGTATAATTAAAATAGAAAAATGCACCGTTTTGACTCTTGCGTCGTTTTGCTTGTCAATTCATAAACCACGTGCCATGGAATTACATTTACATTTACATTTAAGTCATTTAGCAGACGCTCTTATCCAGAGCGACTTACAAATTGGTGCATACACCTTATGACATCCAGTGGAACAGCCACTTACAATAGTGCATCTAAATCTTTTAGGGGGGTGAGAAGGATTACTTACCCTATCCTAGGTATTCCTTGAAGAGGTGGGGTTTCAGGTGTCTCCGGAAGGTGGTGATTGACTCCGCTGTCCTGGCGTCGTGAGGGAGTTTGTTCCACCATTGGGGGCCAGAGCAGCGAACAGTTTTGACTGGGCTGAGCGGGAACTGTACTTCCTCAGTGGTAGGGAGGCGAGCAGGCCAGAGGTGGATGAACGCAGTGCCCTTGTTTGGGTGTAGGGCCTGATCAGAGCCTGGAGGTACTGAGGTGCCGTTCCCCTCACAGCTCCGTAGGCAAGCACCATGGTCTTGTAGCGGATGCGAGCTTCAACTGGAAGCCAGTGGAGAGAGCGGAGGAGCGGGGTGACGTGAGAGAACTTGGGAAGGTTGAACACCAGACGGGCTGCGGCGTTCTGGATGAGTTGTAGGGGTTTAATGGCACAGGCAGGGAGCCCAGCCAACAGCGAGTTGCAGTAATCAAGACGGGAGATGACAAGTGCCTGGATTAGGACCTGCGCCGCTTCCTGTGTGAGGCAGGGTCGTACTCTGCGGATGTTGTAGAGCATGAACCTACAGGAACGGGACACCGCCTTGATGTTAGTTGAGAACGACAGGGTGTTGTCCAGGATCACGCCAAGGTTCTTAGCGCTCTGGGAGGAGGACACAATGGAGTTGTCAACCGTGATGGCGAGATCATGGAACGGGCAGTCCTTCCCCGGGAGGAAGAGGAGCTCCGTCTTGCTGAGGTTCAGCTTGAGGTGGTGATCCGTCATCCACACTGATATGTCTGCCAGACATGCAGAGATGCGATTCGCCACCTGGTCATCAGAAGGGGGAAAGGAGAAGATTAATTGTGTGTCGTCTGCATAGCAATGATAGGAGAGACCATGTGAGGTTATGACAGAGCCAAGTGACTTGGTGTATAGCGAGAATAAGAGAGGGCCTAGAACAGAGCCCTGGGGGACACCAGTGGTGAGGGCGCGTGGTGAGGAGACAGATTCTCGCCACGCCATTTGGTCCATCAAACTATTTTGCAATTTATACGGCACAACTGTCCATTTTTTGGTCCTTAAATGAAACTGGTATATATTTTTGTTTATCACAATTTTCTTTAACCATTTTTGGACGATAATGCAGGGCCAACAGACAAGTTCCTTGCTTTTCTCCCCTTCTACTTTTCTCTTCCATTTTTGTGGTAATGCTGGAATTAGTTGGTTGTAATTTTGGGTAGAGCAGACATTTCCATATGTCTGTGTTAGCTGCATGTGTGACAACTCCACCAGTCCTATTTATGATATAATTTACAAAGATTTTTACCCTTTAAAAAAATATATATATACATATGTTTTTTTTTATCCATTAGTATATTGGAGTTTAACCAAAATATTTGTTGTATAATTTGTTCTGTGTTTTCATGTGGTTTAAACTGAAATTGTATCCAACAATCCAATGCTTGTTTAAAAAATAACGATATTTTGGATATGATTTATTTTCAAATAAACGAAAGTGAGCAGTTGTAATCTGATAAAGGGAAAACGGCCATTCTTGAACATGGGGTGAGACATTCATACGAATTTACGAGAGAATCATTTCGCATTTAAGTATAACTTTTGTATGACTGATGCCTTTAGTGAGAGGACATATTTGTTATATAAATAGGCCCTTTTAATTTTGTCTGGCTTGCCATTCCAAATTAAATTGACGATTGTTTGATCACATAATTTCAAAAGCAGGTCACTAGGTGTAGACAAAACCATAAGCAAATAGGTAAACTGTGATATGACTAAAGAGTTAATCAGGGAGATTTTTCCACAAATGGAGAAATATTTTCCTTTCCACAGTAGCAAGATCTATTTTTGTTAACTTTCTATAAAAATGTCTTTCTTTCGGGATATGTATACCGACCACATCCCTGTCAGACCATTCTATTGGTAAACTACACGGTATTGTAAAAGTAGCATTTTCTTTGTGATCCAATACGTAATACTTATCATAATTTGGTTTTAATCCAGAGAGGTTAGAAAAAGTATCTAGATCCTCTGAGGCTGTGGAGGGATTCTAATTGTGGTTTTAAAAGAAAACATGAATCATGAGCGTACAATGACACCTTTTTGTTTTTAAGCCATGGATTTCTAATCCCTTAATATTATTGTTGGATCAAATTGTAACAGCTAACATTTCAATGGCAATAACAAATAGATATGCCAATAGTGTACAACCTTGTTTTACTCATCTTGACAGTTTAAAACTTTCTTAGATGTAGCCGTTATTTACTATTTTACACCTAGGGTTACTATACATAACTTTAACCTTTCTAGCGGAACCCCTCGACAACATTCCTCTGAAAAGGCAGCGCGCAAAATTCAAAAATATTTTTTAGAAATGTACATTTCACACATTAACAAGTCCAATACAGCAAATGAAAGATAAACATCTTGTTAATCTACCCATCGTGTTCAATTTCAAAAATGCTTTACAACGACAGCACCACATATGATTATGTTAGATCATAGCCAAGTCGAAAAAACACAGCCATTTCCAGCCAAAGATATGTGTCACAAAAAGCAGAAATATAGATAAAATTCATCACTAACCTTTGATAATCTTCATTAGATGACACTCATAGGACATCATGTTTCATAATACATGTATGTTTTGTTCGATAATGTGCATATTTATATCCAAAAATCTCAGTTTACATTGGCACCTTACGTGCAGTAATGTTTTGATTCCAAAACATCCAGTGATTTTGCAGAAATACTTATAATAAACATTGATAAAAGATACAAGTGTTATTCACAGAATTAAAGATAAACTTCTCCTTAATGCAACCGCTGTGTCAGATTTTTTTATTTTTATTACGGAAAAAGCATAATCTGATAACGGCGCTCAGAACCCAAAACAGCCAGAGGAATATCCACCATGTTGTGTAGTCAACAGAAGTCAAAAATAGCATTATAAATATTCACTTACCTTTGATCTTCATCAGAATGCACTCCCAGGAATCCCAGTTCCACAATAAATGTTTGTTTTGTTCGATAATGTCCATAATTTATGTCCAAATACCTCCTTTTTGTTTGCGCATTTAGCCCAGTAATCCAAAATCATGACGCGCGATCACTAAGAGCAGACGAAAAGTCAATGAGTTCCGTTACAGTCCGTAGAAACATCTCAAACGATGTATAGAATCAATCTTTAGGATAATTTTAACATAAATCTTCAATAATGTTCCAACTGGAGAATTCCTTTGTCTGTAGAATTGCGATGGAACAGAGCTCGCTCTCACGTGAACGTGCGTCACGAGTGCAAGGCATTCTGGCAGACCTCTGACTCATTCCCCTCTCATTCGGCCCCACTTCAAAGTAGAAGCATCAAACAAGGTTCTAAAGACTGTTGACATCTAGTGGAAGCCTTAGGAAGTGCAACATTACCAATATCCCACTGTATCTTTAATAGGGAATGAGTTGAAAAACGACCAACCTCAGATTTCCCACATCCTGGTTGGATTTTTTTCTCAGGTTTTTGCCTGCCATATGAGTTCTGTTATACTCACAGACATAATTCAAACAGTTTTAGAAACTTCAGATTGTTTTCTATCCAAATCTACTGATGATATGCATATATTAGCAATTGGGCCTGAGTAGCAGACAGTTTACTCTGGGAACCTTATTCATCCAAGCTACTCAATACTGTCCCCAGCCATAACAAGTTAAGCCCCTGCCATGTATATCTCACTAGGTCAGGGTATTTAAGCCTCTGTATATCCACTAATTCCAATATATCCATGACATTAATGAATTCCTTAAGTGCGTGAGGGGGATAGTTTAATGTAATTTCCTTTACAGGCCGTGGAGGTATTTACAAACATATTAAAATCTCCCACCATAATAAAGTCTAGTGTACATACTACCTCAACGAATCGGTGCTCCCGCACATTGACTCTGTATCGGTAGCCCCTGTATATAGTGTGTCTCTTGTTATTTTACTTCTGCTTTTTAGTTACTTGTTACTTTTATCTCTTTATTCTTATCCCTATTTTTTAAAACTGCATTGTTGGTTAGGGTTTTGTAAGTAAGCATTTCACTGTTTCACCTATTGTATTCAGCGCATGTGACAAATACATTTTTATTTGATTTGGTGTTGCTTGGTATAGTTGATAAATTATTATATATTTTCAAAGAAGCTTGGATCATTATTCGGACCGTAAGCCATATCTGTTTATGTTCTAATAACATATTTAAAATCATCCACTACCTTGAGGATCTGTTTGGACAATTTGCTCATTTGGATCAAAATTACTGTTAATTAATATCATCACCACTTTTGAATTTCTTTACCCATGGGAGAAATATATTATCCCCCCCAGTCCTTTTCCCACAAAACTTTATCTAAAATTGTTGAATGAGTTTCCTGTAAATGTCTCTTGTAGCCAGGTCAAATTGTCCTCTCTTATCGTCTGCTAAGCCATTACAATTATAACTGGCTATACTTATTTCACTAATTACCATAATGAGACACAAGTTTCAATTCTATTTATCATGATATATGTTTGTAAACGTACCATTAAAAAGTAACATGATGATTGAGTGTCTATATAGCTGTACCATGATATTTGCGTTGCTACTAAGTAAATCTCCAATTGGTCCCCATTATTCCACCCACTAAAACCACTCATCATCCCGAGTTGGGTTGTCATCCCAATGCCCGGCAGACCACCCCGGATCCCAGGGCCCCGGAGAGACTGGAACCCATCCTTCGAAACGAGCACACAGTGCCACCCACAGAACAGAAGCAGATCAAACGCACTTCCATCACCCTCACCTCGATTTGGATTTTATATAGAGCCATGAAAAAATATATGTATTTTTAAAAATCCTGTTATTTTCCATAATTAGCAATTAATATTTGTAGTAATGTAGGCGGTTTATGCAAAGGATTTTTACCTCCCACCAGTCTCACCATTACCAAAATTACATTATGGCAAGCAATTATTGTGATTCATCCTATATTGTCCCTAACATCTTTTACTCCCTCGCAACAGTTGTGGCACACACGCACCACCCACACACACTACCAAACATAGTCTCAGATTCTCAACAGTTGCACCATCCCAGAGCCTAACTCAAGAAAGGTAGTGATTTACGAATGCATATAGAGTTGCAGCTGTTTGAGAAGGCAGGCAAAACTGAGCAAAAAGTAGGCAAAAATGAGTTGATTTGATTAACCATTGTCACGTCCTAGGTGATGGAGGTCAGATACACCCCGTTCCCCTGAAACAGCCACACATGGTCCCCCGTTGTGACCATATTCTCAAGCATCTCTGTGCAGTCAGACCTTTGATTTTGTGCCACCATGGCCACAATAATATGCCCCCTCTGAATGTCCGAGTGACCCCCTGCCCATGGGTTACTGCAGCTAGTGTTGCCAGCACTGCCACTGCCTGGGTGGGGGCCATATTTATTCATTCATTTGTAATAATGACAATTACAACAATACTGAATGAACACTTATTTTAACTTAATATAATACATCAATAAAATCAATTTAGCCTCAAATAAATAATGAAACATTTTCAATTTGGTTTAAATAATGCAAAAACAAAGTGTTGGAGAAGAAAGTAAAGTGCAATATGTGCTATGTAAGAACATATGAAATTCGGTGGTTCCTTTTAACACGAGTCTTCAATATTCCCAGGTAAGAAGTTTTAGGTTGTAGTTATTATAGGAGTTATAGGACCCTTTCCCTCTATACCATTTGTATTTCATTAACCTTTGACTATTAGATGTTCTTATAGGCACTTTAGTATTGCCAGGGTAACAGTATAGCTTCCGTCCCTCTCCTCGCTCCTCCCTGGGCTCGAACCAGCAACACAACGACAACAGCCACCATCGAAGCAGCATTACACATGCAGAGCAAGGGGAACAACTACTAGAAGGCTCAGAGCGAGTGACGTTTGAAACGCTATTAGCGCGCCCTAACTAGCTAGCCATTTCACTTCAGTTACACCAGCCTCATCTCGGGAGTTGATAGGCTTGAAGTCATAAACAGCGCAATGCTTGACGCACAACGAAGAGCTGCTGGCAAAACACAAAGTGCTGTTTGAATTAATGTTTACGCGCCTGTTTCTGCCTAACACCGCTCAGTCAGATTATATGCAACGCAGGACACGCTAGATAATATCTAGTAATATCATCAACCATGTGAGGTTAACTAGTGATTATGATTGATTGTTTTTTATAAGATAAGTTGAATGCTAGCTAGCAACTGACCTTTGCTTACTGCATTTGCGTAACAGGCGTCTCCTTGTGGAGTGCATTGAGAGAGAGGCAGGTCGTTAGCCTAGTGGTTAGAGTGTTGGACTAGTAACCGGAAAGTTGCAAGTTCAAATCCCCGAGCTGACAAGGTACAATTCTGTCGTTCTGCCCCTGAACAGGCAGTTAACCCACGGTTCCTAGGCCGTCATTGAAAATAAGAATGTGTTCTTAACTATATAAATAATAATAATAACTGACTTGCCTAGTTAAATAAAGGTTAAAAAAAAATAATAATAAAAATTAAAAATAAATTGCGTTGGACTAGTTAACTGTAAGGTTGCAAGATTGGATCCCCCGAGCTGACAAGGTGAAAATCTGTCTTTCTGCCCCTGAACGAGGCAGTTAACCCACCGTTCCTAGGCTGTCATTGAAAATAAGAATGTGTTCTTAACTGACTTGCCTAGTTAAATAAGGGTAAAAAAAATAATAATAATAATAAAAATTAAAAATAAATTGCGTTGGACTAGTTAGCCTTATTCTAAAATTGATTAAATTATTAAACAATACCCCATAATGACAAAGCAAAAACAGGTTTTTAGATATTTTTGCAAATTTATTACAAATAAACTGAACCCTTTACTCAGTACTTTGTTGAAGCACCTTTTGGCAGCAATTACAGCCTCGAGTCTTCTTGGGTATGACGCTACAACCTTGGCACACCTGTATTAGGGGAGTTTCTCCCATTCTTCTCTGCAGATCCTATCAAACTCTGTCAGGTTCGATGGGGAGCGTCGCTGCACAGCTATTTTCAGGTCTCTCCAGAGATGTTTGATCGTGTTCAAGTCCGGGCTCTGGCGCAGTCACTCAAGGATATTCAGAGACTTGTCCCGAAGCCAATCCTGCGTTGTCTTGGCTGTGTGTTTACGGTTGATGTCCTGTTGGAAGGTGGACCTTCGCCCCAGGTCCTGAGCCCTATGGAGCAGGTTTTCATCAAGGATCTCTCTGTACTTTGCTCCGTTCATCTTTGCCTCGATCCTGACTAGTCTCTCAGTCCCTGCCACTGAAAAACACCCCCACAGCATGATGCTTCACACCATGCTTCACCGTAGGGATGGTGCCAGATTTCCTCCAGAGGTGACGCTAGGCATTCAGGCCGAAGAGGTCAATCTTGGTTTCATCAGACCAGAGAATTTTGTTTTTCATGGTCAGAGTTTTTAGGTGCCTTTTGGCTATCATGTGGCTTCAGTCTGGCCACTCTACCATAAAGGCCTGATTATTTGAGTGCTGCAGAGATTGTTGTCCTTTTGGAAGGTTCTCCCATCTCCGTGAGCATTGGATTGTTGGTCACCTCCCTGACCAGGGCCCTTCTCCCCTGATTGCTCAGTTTGGCTGGGTGGCCAGCTTTAGGAAGCGTCTTGGTGGTTCCAAACCTCTTCCTTTTAAGAATGATGGAAGCCACTGGCCTTGGGGACCTTCAATGCTGCAGATCTATGCCTCGACACAATCCTGTCTCAGAGCTCTACGGACAATCCCTTCGACCTCAAGGCTTGATATTTGCTCTGACATGCACTGTCAAATGTGGGACCTTATATAGCCAGGTGTGAGCCTTTCCAAATCATGTCCAATCAATTGAATTTACCACAGCTGGACTCCAAGTTGTAGAAATTTCAAGAATGATCCATGGAAACAGGATGCATTTCGAGTCTCATAGCAAAGGGTCTGAATACTTATGTAAATAAGGTATTTCTGTTATTTTTTAAATGTGCAAAGTTTTCTAAAAACCTGTTTCACTTTGTCGTTATGTGGTGTGTGTCGATCGATGAGGAAAATAATTAATTTAATCAATTTTAGAATAAAGCTGTAATGTAACAAAATGTGGAAAAAGTCAAGGCGTCTGAATACTTTCCGAATGCACTGAATCAAGAGAACATCCCTACTGCCTTTGATCTGGCTAACTCACTAAACACATGGTTCATTTGTAAATGATGTTGGAGTGTGCCCCTGGCTCTCCGTAATTAAATAAAACATTTATGAAATGGTTCCGTCTGATCCTGTTTAATATAAGGAATTTGAAAATATGTATACTTTTAATTTTACTTTTGATATCTTAGTATATTTTATAAATTACAATTACTTTTGATACTTAAGTATATTTAAAAGCAAATACTTTACTTCTACTCGAGTAGTATTTTACTGGGTGACTTTCCATTCACTTGAGGCATTTTCTATTACGGCATCTTTTACTCAAGTATGATGTTTGGGGACTTTTTCCACTACTGCAGACAAGGTACACTTGCACCTGTGCTAGAAGAAAACAGTGTTCCCTTTTGCTCACAAGCCAATTCATTAATCTTGAACTGAACCTTGTGCTTTGCTTGTAAAGAAAGCTAAATGACACGTATGGAACTTCTCTATCAGCAAACAAAAGTAATTGAGAATTTACCTTTTTTAATAATGTATACCTTGAATGCTTCTGATTTCTTGTTTATTTCCAGGAACTGCGCGATGACATGCCATCCATTTTAGCAGATGTTTTCAGTATACTGGGTGGGTATAACTCCAGTTTGGGCATATTGTGACAGTCATTTGCAATTTGTATGCCTAAATGTTTGTTTTTTTAATCAGTTGGCGAATTACTGTAATGTTATCATGATATTATGTTTTAATAATTAATTTTTGACAGACATAGAGACCAGTTCTTTGGAGGAAAAAAACAAACGCGACCATTACACCCAGCTAGTGGGAGCATGTCTGGTAGGTATATTTCAAGTTTTTACTGCAGGTGCAAAAATATGTTATCATGAAATGATGTCAAACTTTCACTAGGTGGTAGTATTGTTCAAACAAAACTCAACCTTTGTCTGTTGTATTTCCCATTGTAAGGCCAAAACACACAGTATTTGTTTCAAGCTTAATAAGAAAAACACTTTTTTTAATTGGCTCTGAATTTAGAATATTATAGTAATGTTTGATTCTCTTCACAAATGTTAAAAGTGCAATCAGCAGTTGGAACATCTATTTAAAAAACTACAACTTATGAATGATACTATGTAGAAATGGATTTTTATATATATTCCTCATTAACTTTGTTCAACTGTCGTATCCCATCAGAATCCAAAATACAGTGGGGCAAAAAAAGTATTTAGTCAACCACCAATTGTGCAAGTTCTCCCACTTAAAAAGATGAGAGGCCTGTAATTTTCATCATAGGTACACTTCAACTATGACAGACAAAATGGGGGAGAAGATCACATTGTAGGATTTTTAAAGAATTTATTTGCCTATTATGGTGTGTTGCAACCCGTCAGGATGTTGCAGCTGTATAACCTTTTGAGGATCTGAGGACCCAAATCTTTTCAGTCTCCTGAGGGGGAATAGGCGTTGTCGTGCCCTCTCTATGACTCTTTTTTGTGTTTGAACCATGATAGTTTGTTGGTGATGTGGACACCAAGGAACTTGAAGCTTTCTATCCGCTCCACTACAGCCCCATTGATGTGAATGGGGGCGTGCTCGGCCCACCTTTTCCTGTAGTCCACTATCAGCTTATTTGTCTTGCTCACATTGATGGAGAGGTTGTTGTCCTGGAACCACACTGCCAGGTCTCTGACCTCCCTATAAGTTGTCTCGTTGTCAGTGATCAGGCCTACCACCGTCGTGTCGTCAGCAAACTTACTGATGGTGTTGGAGTCATGCGTGGACAGGGAGTGAACAGGGCGTACAGGAAGGGTCTAAGCACGCACCCCTGATAGGCCCCTGCATTGAGTGTCAGCGTGGCAGATGTGTTGTTACCTACCCTTACCACCTGGGGGCAGCCCGTCAGGAAGTCAAGGATCCAGTTGCAGGGGGAGGTGTTTAGTTCCAGGGTCCTTAGATTAGTGATGAGTTTTGAGGGCACGAATGCTGAGCTCTGGTCAACAAACAGCATTCTGTTTTGTCCAGGTGGGAAAGGGCAGTGTGGAGTGCAATAGAGATTGTGTAATTTGTGGATCGGTATGCGAATTGTAGTCTAGGTTTTCTGGGAGGATAGTGTTGAGCCATGACCAACCTTTCAAAGCACTTCATGGCTACAGTCATGAGTGCTATAGGGTGGTAGTCATTTAGGCAGGTTACCTTGGCTTTCTTGGGCACAAAAACTATAGGGGTCTGCTGGAAATGTAGGTATTACAGACTCGGTAAGGGAGAGGTTGCCAGTGAAGACACTTGCTATTTGATTAGCGCATGCTCGTGAGTACACGTCCTGATAATCCGTCTGGCCCCGCCGCCTTGTGAATGTTGACATGTTTAAAGGTCTTACTCACATGTTGATATCATGTATGGTCAGTACTTGCATCCGTCGCTCTGTTTATGAATTTAAGAGTAGTTCTGTTTCTCCAGCCCCATCCCTCAGCTTTTTACCAAAACTGCGGGAGAACACTTTGTTTTTGTTTCAACTGCTGATTGCCACTTTAAATTTGCTATCATTCATAACCATATAAGATATATTTACCAGTCTTTGTATGACACTTGTCTGTTTTCCTCCCGCCCGCCCTCTCTGTCAGTTATTTGTGCCAGATGCCATCCTGAAGGAGAGACTGGACCCAGAGACCCTGGAGTCCCTAGGACTCATAAAGCAAGCCCATCAGTTCAACCAGAAAATCGTCAAAATCAAGACCAAGCTATTGTAAGTGGAGAAGTGACTTACTTTCATATGTAAAAAGCTAAAATCTGGTAATGTTCAGTGTCAAAAGGTCAACAGCGTAGTAAATTGGTCTGTCCAAGTAGCCAAATTAAAAACAGTGTTAAAGGTTAAAACCCACATAGTCACCCTCCAGAACCTGGGTTAGCTGCTGTTATCCCCAGGATAGGTCACGGCACATCTGTTACTCAGCTGGGCTGACTGTGGTTGCAAGGTTGCATCTTCATCCCTGTTTTATCCACCTCACAGCCGGTGGCTGTAGTGATTAATACGTGACTATTTACACTATAGGATGAAAGCTTTGCCACGAATGCCAAATGTAATTAATGTCAGCACAGAATGTAGATAATTGCATTACTTTAGTTGTTAATATTCTCTCAGGCTGTTGTTCAGACACTACTTTGTTGCAATACATGGTCATTCTGGCCGTATATTGTTATAATATTCTGTAATACACTAGAGACACAATAAATAATAATTTCATTCGCATTCAAATGTGGGCCTAAAATTGTCTCATGGTTGTGTAGTGTGTGGCCTCCTATATATTATTTTCAACTCTGTCCCCTTAGTTACAAGCAGCAGAAGTTCAACTTGCTAAGGGAAGAGAATGAGGGCTATGCCAAGCTGATCACTGAGCTGGGCCAAGACCTCTCAGGCAACATCACTAGCCACATCGTCCTAGAGAGCATCAAGTCCCTGATAGGTATGAAACCCCTCGTCTTTTTACATTGTCATCACATTCTCTACAGCCAAGACACAACTGCCCCTTGTGGCACTCTTTGATTTAGTGTGTTTTCTGTGACGGTTATGAATAATTTCTGAGATCAGCCCTGAAAGTAATGGAGATGAGAATTTTGGCAGAAGTGGTTTTTACAGTTTAAGTTGAGGATTGAAATGTTACCTGGGACGTGAATAGTTGCAGAACAGTATCTGACCAGTTAGACTCCCAAATAGGATTTACATAACACATCTCCATATTTGGTACCCAAGTTATTTGGATGTCATTTGTACACTTACCCCGTCTCCACCCTGCAGGATGCTTCAACCTGGACCCCAACCGCGTTCTGGACATCATCCTGGAGGTGTACGAGTGTCGCTCTGACCAGGATGAGTTCTTCCTGCCCCTCATCAAGTCCTACATGTGTGAACCCCTCACCCTCTGCCACATCCTGGGCTTCAAGTTCAAGTTCAACCAGGTGAGAGAGAGAGCAGACTCCCCACTGGACATTGACTGTCTGCACTCTGCAGCCTGTCTGAAACCTGCCACATAGAAACTGTACAAATGGGTATTTGTGAGGAGCTACCTGCACAAGAAGCAGAGAAATCCATAAACAATTTAAATGAAAAGACTTTGAGGTCTTATTGATGAGAACTTAAGTCTTGCCCAGGTTTGGAATTTTCTCCAGCTATTCTCCCTTGACCTGCAGGAATGAGGAAAAATGGTGCAGTCAGACCAGGTGTGAATAGTAATGCTGCCCGGCACTGGAATACACCCTTTAGCTCCAAATCAAATCAAATTGTATTTGTCACATACACATGGTTAGCAGATGTTAATGCGAGTGTAGCGAAATGCTTGTGCTTCTAGTTCCAACAATGCAGTCATAACCAACAAGTAATCTAACTAACAATTCTAAAACTACAGTCTTATACACAGTGTAAGGGGATAAAGAATATGTACATAAGGATACATGAATGAGTGATGGTACAGAGCAGCATAGGCAAGATACAGTAGATGGTATCGAGTACAGTATATACATATGAGATGAGTATGTAAACAAAGTGGCATAGTTAAAGTGGCTAGTGATACATGTATTACATAAGGATGCAGTCGATGATATAGAGTACAGTATATACGTATGCATATGAGATGAATAATGTAGGGTAAGTAACATTATATAAGGTAGCATTGTTTAAAGTGGCTAGTGATATATTTACATCATTTCCCATCAATTCCCATTATTAAAGTGGCTGGAGTTGGGTCAGTGTCAATGACAGTGTGTTGGCAGCAGCCACTCAATGTTAGTGGTGGCTGTTTAACAGTCTGATGGCCTTGAGATAGAAGCTGTTTTTCAGTCTCTCGGTCCCAGCTTTGATGCACCTGTACTGACCTCGCCTTCTGGATGATAGCGGGGTGAACAGGCAGTGGCTCGGGTGGTTGATGTCCTTGATGATCTTTATGGCCTTCCTGTAACATCGGGTGGTGTAGGTGTCCTGGAGGGCAGGTAGTTTGCCCCCGGTGATGCGTTGTGCAGACCTCGCTACCCTCTGGAGAGCCTTACGGTTGAGGGCGGAGCAGTTGCCGTACCAGGTGGTGATACAGCCCGCCAGGATGCTCTCGATTGTGCATCTGTAGAAGTTTGTGAGTGCTTTTGGTGACAAGCTGAATTTCTTCAGCCTCCTGAGGTTGAACAGGCACTGCTGCGCCTTCTTCAGGTTGGGGATCAAAGGACAGCCGAGGCAATTTCTATATTGATCTGTACTGGACCCCCCATCCGTTAGCTGTTTCTCAGTATATAATGAGTATTCTCTGACTGTTCTCTCCCCCAGGAGCCTAATGAAGAGACCCCTACTTCACTCTACCACATTGCTGCCGCCCTCCTCCACCACAAACTCATAGAGCTGGAGGACCTCTATGTGCATGTAAGCATCTCTCAACTCACACTTTGTCTCACGTATAAATATAATTTTATATACAGTGCATTCGGAAAGTATTCTGACACTTTGACTTTTTCCACATTTTATTACGTTACAGCCTTGTTCTAAAATGTATTAAATCGTATTTATCCCCTCATCATTCTACAGTATACACAACACCCCTAAATGACAAAGCAAAAACAGGTTCTTAGATTTTTTTTTAAATGCAAATTTAAAATAAAATTATCAAACTGAAATATCACATTTACATAAGTATTCAGACCCTTAACTCCGTACTTTGTTGAAGCACCTTTGGCAGCAATTACAACCAAGTCTTCTTGGGTATGATGCTACATGCAGATCGTCTCAGGTTGAATGGGGAGCGTTGCTGACCAGCTATTTTCAGGCTTCTCCAGAAATATTTGATCGGGTTCAAGTCTAGGCTCTGGCTGGGCCACTCAAGGTCATTCAGAGACTTGTCCCGAAGCCACTCCTGCATTGTCTTGGCTGTGTGCTTGGGTTGTTGTCCTGTTGGAAGCTAAACCTTCACCCCGGTCTGAGGTCCTGAGCGCTCTGGAGCAGGTTTTCATCAAGGATCTCTCTGTACTTTGCTCCGTTCATCTTTCCCTCGATCTTGACTAGTCTCTCAGTCCCTGCACTGAAAAAAATCCCCACAGCTTGATGATACTACCACCATGCTTCTCCATAGGGATGGTGCCAGGTCTCCCCCAGACATGACGCTTGGCATTCAGGCCAAAAAGTTTAATCTTGGGACCCATGAAGAGGATCACAATTGGCCCAGCGACGTTCGGGTTAGGGCAGGGTTTGGCCCGCCCTGATTTCCTTGTCCCATCGCTCTCTAGCGACTCCTGTGGTGGGCCGGGCGCATGCACTCTGACAAGGTTTCCAGTTGGACGGTGTGTACTCTGACACATTGGTGCGGCTGGCTTCCGAGTTAAGCGAGCAGTGTGTCAAGAAGCAGTGCAGCTTGGCATGGTCGTGTTTTGGAGGACGCATGGCTCTCGACCTTCGCCTCTCCCGAGTCCGTACGGGAGTTGCAGCTAGGGACAAGACTGTAACTACCAATTGGGGGAGATAAAGGGGGTACAAAAAAATAAACATTTAATAATGATGAAGGCCACTGTGTTTTGGGGGACATTAAATACTGCAGATATTTTTTGATACCCTTCCCCAGATCTGTGCGTCGACACAATCCTGTCTCGAAGCTCTACGGACAATTCCTTCGACCTCATGGCTTGGTTTTTGGTCTGACATGCAGTGTCAACTGTGGGACCTTTATATAGACAGGTGTGTGCCTTTCCAAATCATGCCCAATCAATTGAATTTACCACAGGTGGACTCTAATCAAGTTGTAGAAACATGTCAAGGATGATCAATGGAAACAGGATGCACCTGAGCTCAATTTCAAGTCTCATAGCAAAAGGTCTGAATACTTATGTAAATAAGGTATTTCTGTTTTTAATTTTTAATACATTTGCAAAAATGTCAAAACTGTTTTTGCTTTATTGTGTGTAGATTGATGAGACAAATAATGTAATCCATTTTAGAATACGGCTGTAATTTTAACAAAATGTGGAAAATGTCAAGAGGCCTGAATACTCTCCGAATGCACTGTATAAGGTTTAAGACTAACATTGTTTGTCCTCAGTGAATGCCCGATTGTGCAGCAGGTGATCCAATAAGAAAATGGAATCTCATTGTACTGTAAGCTGTGACCTGACATATGACTGAGTCTGTCCTGTCCTCTGTGCCTCTGCCTTTCCCTCCCAGCTGATGCCACTGGATGCCAGCATTGTAGAGGAGCACAAGAGAGAGATCACGGAGGCCAAGCAGATCGCTCGCAAGCTCACCATGGTAGTGGTACCCTCCGAGAAGATGGAGGACAAGGAGAGAGAGAAGGAGAAAGAGGAGGAGAAGAACGACAAGGTAAAGCAATCTCATGGCCATCACTCAACATATATTTCTACCATTGGAAAAACATGTCTGCACGTCTTGAGTTCTGCTTCTGTACTAAAGCACTACTTCCATCAAGTGTCCTTTGTTTTCCATGATGAATCCCAGTCATTGTAAGGCTGCCTCAGTGTGTAGCTGAAGGCAAAGGAAATGCTTTATTTTTGTGTGTGTGTTAACGAGGTGCTAATCAGTGTCTGTCTGAGGCAGGGCGTGTTACTGAGGTCCACAGACTGTACAGGCAGTGATTGATGGACCAGAGGAGGTCTGTTAGGTAGCGCTGCAGCGGCTAGGCCACAGCCACAGACGTGTTAAACGTACAGACTCCACACGGCCCCCTTCTCCACCCCCTATCACCATCCCACGGGCTAACTCTAACGAATAGCAACACTGAAGGCTTTTGTGGGCCATGTTTCTAAAATAACTCCAGCCTCCAGCCCAAGCTCCGGACTGTCAGATTGCATCTCAGTCAACTGGGTGCCCACGTCATGCTAATGCTAAATTGCGTGAATATCTGTTTCAACAGTAGTTTTGCTGTGGCTTAAAAAACATTTCAAAATTAACCCCACAGTGTGAGATGAGGGCACATTTTGAGAATAGCCTGGTCGTGAAAAGAAGATGGTGTGACATTGAAGGAGCAGAATATCCGCTCGTCCTCTAGCTAGCTCTCTCATCCCACGGTCACAGCCTCTGCCTGACAGCACTGCCTTGTTACTGTGCTGTGTCACAGTTGGTTGTGTCAGTCACACACAAATGAAGTGCAGCGTCAGATAGGATGAGGG
This sequence comes from Oncorhynchus keta, assembly GCF_023373465.1. NCBI lineage: Eukaryota > Metazoa > Chordata > Actinopteri > Salmoniformes > Salmonidae > Oncorhynchus > Oncorhynchus keta. The sequence goes on along the minus strand of NC_068431.1, from coordinate 37,951,780 downwards.
ATTTCTACACTTCCTTGTTCCCATCCATTGCTGCTGGAGTAAATGACGTCTCTGGATTTACTGACTAGGCTTTGTGTTTGCAAATCCTCCGTAACCTCTTTTAATGGGCCTGCTTTGTACTGTGTGAGATCCCTCAGCTAGTTTATTACTGACAGTCATAAACTAAGGACTTAGGAAGAGCTGCTCTCTAACTACTGCTTCTGTTGCTCCAATTGCCCTGAGCTTCACTCAAACACACGCACACACACACTCATGCACACACACACACATTCACAGTATCAGTATCTCCCCCTCTCCGCTCAGCCTCCTGATAACCAGAAGCTGGGCCTGCTGGAAGCGCTGCTGAGGATCGGAGACTGGCACCATGCCCAGAGCATTATGGACCAGATGCCTGCCTTCTACGCCACCTCTCACAAGGCCATCGCCCTGGCACTGTGCCAGCTGCTGCACCTGACTGTGGAGCCGCTGTACCGCAGGTGCCTGCCCGCTCCCACAGATTCACTTAGTGCTCTTCACACACTGGTGGAAGAAAGAGATGCACACACATGCACCTACATACACTGCAGCACGACATGCCAGAGTGTACATACACAGCCAGCCAGACTATAACCTCCTCTGATGCCAGCCTTTCATTCAATTGTAGGGACACACGGAAAGCACACAGACATAATGACAACCACAAACAGAACCACTTCCGGTTCACACTAGAGCACTGGAGGCTGTATGTTGATGTGTTTAGTATGCCCTGTCTCACCTGTGTTTCCCTTGCAGAGCCGGGGTTCCCAAAGGGGCCAAGGGCTGTGTGATGAGGCCCCTGAGGAACAAGCGAGCCCCAAGGCCTGCTGAGAGCTTTGAGGACTTACGCAGAGACGTGTTCAGCATGCTCTGCTACCTGGGGCCTCACCTCTCCCATGACCCCATCCTCTTTGCCAAGATAGTACGACTGGGCAAGGGCTTCATGAAAGAGGTACAGGCCCCACCATCAGTTTGCCATTTGATGATTGATGATAAGTAATGCTTTAATTGATCCCCAAAGGAACGTTAATTGGCATAACCTCTCATACTCTGGCTTCTCATCTCATGAATTGTCCTCTTTTGTTCTACAGTACCAAAATGAGGCTAGAAATGACCACATCAAGGACAGAATGGTGAGTTATCAAAGTAAATGAGACCAAGAAGTGACTTGGAATAGCCTTGTTGTGCTAATTAGTAAGAGGAATGCACAGAGAATAAATGGAATATATGCATCCACACATATGTGTGGTCTGTGCTCTGGTAGCTGATGTGCTGCTGTTCCCTCCTAGGACACGTTGCTGAGTTGTTTCCTGAGCATTGCAGACCAGGTGCTGCTGCCCTCGCTCTCTCTAATGGAGTGTAACGCCTGCATGTCAGAAGAACTCTGGGGCCTCTTCAAACTGTTCCCTTACCAGCACAGGTGAGACGTATATAAATTCAGCAAAAAATAAAAATGTCCTCCCACTGTCAACTGTGTTTATTTTCAGCAAACTTAACATGTGTAAATATTTGTATGAACAACACAAGATTCAACAACTGAGACAAACTGAACAAGTTCCACAGACATATGACTAACAGAAATTGAATAATGGGTCCCTGAACAAAGGGGGGGGGGGTCGAAATCAAAAGTCAGTCAGTATCTGGTGTGGCCACCAGCTGCTTTAAGTACTGCAGTGCATCTCCTCCTCATGGACTGCACCAGATTTGCCAGTTCTTGCTGTGAGATGTTACCCCACACTTCCACCAAGGAACCTGCAAGTTCCCAGACATTTCTGGGGGGAATGGCCCTAGCCCTCGCCCTCTGATCCAACAGGTCCCAGACGTGCTCAATGGGATTGAGATCTGGGCTCTTCGCTGGCCATGGCAGAACACTGACATTCCTGTCTTGCAGGAAATCACGCATAGAACAAGCAGTATGGCTGGTGGAATTGTCATGCTGGAGGGTCATGTCAGGATGAACCTGCAGGAAGGGTACCACATGAGGAAGGAGGATGTCTTCCCTGTAATGCACAACATTGACAATGCCTGCAATGACAACAAGCTCAGTCCGATGATGCTGTGACATGATGGCCCCTCCACCTCCAAATAAATCCCACTCCAAAGTACAGGCCTCAGCGTAACGCTCATTCCTTCGATGATAAACGCGAATCCGACCATGACTCCTAGTGTGACAAAACCGCAACTCGTCAGTGACGAGCACTTTTTGCCAGTCCTGTCTCGTCGGTAGGTTTGTGCCCGTAGGCGACGTTGCTGCCGGTGATGTCTGGTGAGGACCTGCCTTACAACAGGCCTACAAGCCCTCCATCCAGCCCGTCTCAGCCTATTGCTGATAGTCTGAGCGCTGATAGAGGGATTGTGCGTTTCTGTTGGACTCAGGCAGTGGTTGTTGCCATCCAGTACCTGTCCCACAGGTGTGATGTACCGATCCTGTGCAGGTGTTGTTACACATGGTCTGCCACTGCGAGGACGATCCGCTGTCCATCCTGTCTCTCTGTAGCTCTGTCTTAGGCGTTTCACAGTACGGACATTGCAATGTATTGCCCTGGCCACATCTGCATTCCTCATGACTCCTTGCAGCATGCCTAAGGCACGTTCACGTGGATGAGCAGGGACCCTGGGCATCTTTCTTTTGGTGTTTGTCAGAGTCAGTAGAAAGGCCACTTTAGTGTCCTAAGTTTTCATAACTGTGACCTTAATTGCCTACCGTCTGTAAGCTGTTAGTGTCTTAATAATATAACGGCACTGTCCAATTTACAATAGCTATTCGAGTGAAATAATACAATGCTATTGTTTGAGAGTGCACAGTTATGTACTTGGAAATGAATCAATAAATCAATCAGGCACATTTGGGCAGACTTGACAACATTTTGAACAGCAATGCAATGATTCATTGGATCAGTCTAAAACTTTGAACATACACGGCTGCCATCTAGAGGCCAAAATCTAAATTGCCCCGAAACTGCAACAATACATTATGGCCTTTCTCTCGCATTTCAAATATGGGGAAAAAATAATAATTGAGTTTTGTGTTATGTTTTAACAGATCTAATGTGTTATATTTTCCTACATTCATTTCACATTTCCACAAAGAGTTTCCTTTTGAAATGGTATCAAGAATATGCATATCCTTGCTTCAGGTCCTGAGCTACAGGCAGCTAGATTTGGGTATGTCATTTTAGGCGAAAATTGGTAAAAGGGGTATGTTCATTTGTGGAATTTCCTTCTTAATGGGTTTGAGCCAATCACTTGTGTATGACAAGGTAGGGTTGGTATACAGAAGATTGCCCTATTTGGTGAAAAAACAAGTCCATATTATGGCAAGAACAGCTCAAATAAGCAAAGAGAAATGACAGTCCATCATTACTTCAAGACATGAAGATCAGTCAATAAGGAACATTTCAAGAACTATTAAAGTTTCTTCAAGTGCATTGGCAAAAACCATCAAGCACTATGATGAAACTGGCTCTCATGACGGCCACCACAGGAATGGAAGACCCAGAGTTACCTCTGCTGCAGAGTTCATTAGAGTTACCAGCCTCAAAAAATGCTGCCCAAATAAATGCTTCAGAGTTCAAGTAACAGACACATCTCAACACCAACTGTTCAGAGGAGACCGTGTGAATCAGGCCTTCATGGTCAAATTGCTGCAAAGAAACCACTACTAAAGGACACCTATAAGAAGAAGAGACTTGTTTGGGCCAAGAAACATGAGCAATGGACATTTTCTCCGGTGGAAATGACGAGTCCAAATGTGAGATTTTTGGTTCCAACCGCCGTGTCTTTGTGAGATACAGCGTAGGTGAATGGATGATCTCCACATGTGTGGTTCCCACCATGAATCATGGAGGAGGTGTTCTGGTGCTTTGCTGGTGACACTGATTTAAAATTCGAGGCACACTTAACCAGCATGGCTACCACAGCATTCTGCAGCAATACGCCATCCCATCTGGTTTGCGCTTAGTGTGGCTATCATTTGTTTTTCAACAGGGCAATGAGCCAAAACATACCTCCAGGCTGTGTAAGGGATATTTGACCAAGAAGTAGAGTGATGGAGTGCTGCATCAGATGACCTGGCCTCCACCCAACCTCAACCCAATTGAGATGGTTTGGGATGAGTTGGACCGCAGCGTGAAGGAAAAGCAGCCAACAAGTGCTCAGCATATGTGGGAACTCCTTCAAGACTGTTGGTCTTGCATTTCAGGTGAACCTGGTTGAGATAATGCCAAGAGCGTGCAAAGCTGTCATCAAGGCAAAGGGTAGCTACTTTGAAGAATCTCAAATATATTTGGATTTGCTTAACACTTTTTTGGTTACTACATGATTCCATGTGTTATTTCATGGTTTTGGTGTTTTCACTATAATTCTACAATGTATAATCAAGAAAAACCCTTGAATTAGTAGGTTTGTCCAAACCTTTGACTGGTACTATATAGAAACTCAGCAAAAAAAGAAACGTCCCTTTTTCAGGACCCTGACTTTAGAAGATAATTCGTAAAAATCCACAGATCTTCAGTGTAAAGGGTTTAAACACTGTTTCCCATGTTTGTTCAATGACCCATAAACAATGAACATTAATTGAAATTCATTCCAGGTGACTACCTCATGAAGCTGGTTGAGGGAATGCCAAGCGTGTGCAGAGCTGAAATACAGTATATTTTGATTTGTTTAACACTTTTTTGGTTACTGCATGATTCCGTATGTGTTATTTCATAGTTTTGATGTCTTCTATATTACAATGTAGAAAATAGTGAAAATAAAGAAAACCCCTTGAACGAGTAGGTGTGTCCAAACTTTTGACTGGTACTCTATGTACACAGACACACACACACACACACAATCATAGCGGTGCCATTTTTTACTTGAACTGACATGTTTGTGTAACTGATGTGAAACGGCTAGCTTAGTGAGCGGTTCGCGCTAAATAGCGTTTCAATCGGTGACGTCACTTGCTCTGAGACCTTGAAGTAGTAGTTCCCCTTGCTCTGCAAGGGCCGCGGCTTTTGTGGAGCGATGGGTAACGATGCTTCGTGGGTGACTGTTGTTGATGTGTGCAGAGGGTCCCTGGTTCGCGCCCGGGTATGAGCGAGGGGACGGTCTAAAGTTATACTGTTACATTTGGCCAGCCGAGTCCATCTTATGGAGAAAGCAAAGCCCACACAGAGACAGGAGTATGTGGGTTTACAGGAATTGTTCTATTCTCCGCCCTGTTGTGTTCTGGTATTGAAAGGTCCTTGTCCCAGGCTGGTCCTGGTGTGTGTACTATTAGATATGTCAGTGTTAACACACCCACCTCTGTTCTACCTGTGGTCCCCAGGTACCGGCTATACGGTCAGTGGAAGAACGAGACGTACACCAGCCACCCACTGCTGGTCAAGGTCAAAGCTCAGACTGTGGACAGAGCTAAATACATCATGAAGTAAGTCACGCTGCTACGCCTACCTACCTACCGCCATACCAGTTACCAGTCACGTTTCTACACCCACTACTCATTGGTTCCTTTTTTAAAAAACTTTTCAGGCATCCGTTGTCTCTACCTTTTTGTTTTTGTGCTGTTGTATGTGTTTTGTGCTGCTGCCATGTTGTTGCTCCCATGTTGTTGTCAAATCACATTTTATTGGTCACATACACGTGTGGTGTCGCTATCATGCTGTGTTGCTGCCATGCTATGTTGTCTTAGGTACATTTTTTTCACCTTTATTTAACCAGGTAGGACAGTTGAGAACAAGTTCTCATTTACAACTGACCTGCCCAAGATAAAGCAAAGCAATGCGACAAAAAACAACAACACAGAGTTACACATGGGATAAAAAAAAGTACAGTCAATAACACAATAGAAAAGTCTGTATACAGTGTGTGCAAATGGAGTAAGGAGGTAAGGTATTAAATAGGCCAAGTGTAGCGAAGAAATTACAGTTTAGCAAATTAACACTGGAGTGATGGATGTGCAGATGATGATGTGCAAGTAGAAATACTGCTGTGCAAAAGAGCAAATAAAAACAATAGGGGGATGAGGTACAGTAGGTAGTTGGATGGGCTATTTACAGACTGGCTGTGTACAGCTGCAGCAATCAGTAAGCTGCTCAGATAGCTGATGCTTAAAGTTAGTGAGGGAGATATGTCTCCCAACTTCAGCAATTTTTGCAATTTGTTCCAGTCATTGGCAGCAGGGAACTGGAAGGAAAGGCAGCTAAAGGTGTTGGCTTTGGGGATGACCAGTGAGAGATACCTGCGGGAGCGCATGCTACGGGTGGGTGCTGCTATGGTGACCAGTGAGCTGAGATAAGGCAGAGGTTTACCTAGCATAGACTTATATGGAATTTTACAATTGTGTTTTCCGTGCCTGGAAAAGTTTTGGAAAATGGTCAAACCCAAAAAGTCAGGGAAATTAATAAAAATAAATGTTTAAAAAACATATCAGCCAGGATTGCAATATGACACTAGAGTGTCTGTGTGTGAGTGGGCCGTTGCTCAAGGAGAGAGGCAATAAAAAACAGACTGACTAGGTAGCCAATTCATAACTTGTTTTGTAGATACTTCAATTTATTTGGAGCATCCAATGTATGGGACATTGCATCTCAATAGATGCTAGTCAACCTGCAATGTAAACACTTCTAAGATAAATGACTAAACAAGAAAATATTTTCTGAAGAAAATGTTTGGGCTTGCTTCAGCTGAATAAAACATATTTGTAGCCTACCATAGCCATCTGATCTTTGAGCTAATTATTTTATAAAGTCTTAAAACGTCTTTGGATGTAATGTCGCAATGTTTTACATCAAGGGTGGTCAACCATCCTCCAGGAGAGCTACTGGTTTTTATTCCCTCTCTAACAAACCACATTTTAGAAATGAGCTGCTCAACCAGACCTTGATAAATTAACTCTAATGTGTTTGAGCAGGGCTGGATCAAAAGCCTGCCCACCCAGTAGCTCTCCAGACTGAACCACTGAGGGTTGACCACATGTGTTGTATACAGTTGTATAACAAGTGTTCTACTTGGTGCGAGGGTTAAGTGCCTTGCCCAACGACAGGACAGTGGGTCAGAGAGTAGTCTCCCAGTGTTGATACCACATTTAACTTAACTTTATTTATACGCACATAGACGCCGCCAATTGTTGGTCATGGATATTTGATTAAAAGTCATGGGAAATTCGTGAAATTGAATCTGTCTAAATGTGTATGAACCCTAGTGTGTGTGTGTGTGGTGGGTGCTGCTGAGAAGCGCTTACATGCAGCCATGGTTACCATTTTGTAATTTTTAGGTTGGCACAGCTAGGACTGTTCTGTCACTTTCGTGGTGTCGTGTCTTTGCTATGGATTAAGTGATATATGACATGCTATTTTGTCAAATCAATTCTCTGTAATTAATATTTCCTGATGAAACGAATCATGGAAATGTAATTAACTAGGAAGTCGGGGCACCACGGAAGAATGTTTATAGAGCTGTTGTCTTCCGAATAAACTCTTGGGAAGCCCATATTTCGGTAATCCAACCAGTTGAAAATATCCGTTGGCACTTAACTTCTTGCGGCGACCCATCCCGGATCCGGTATCGTGACTACGGCTCAAGCTCATTACCATAATGCAAAATGCAAAAAAACATTCTTAGAAATATTTAACCTCCACACATTAACGAGTCCAATAGCTCAAATGAAAGATAAACACCTTGTTCATCTACCCAGCGAGTCAGATTTCTAAACTGTTTTACGGCGAAAACATAGCACATGTTTATATTAGACCACCACCGAAACAAAAGACGAGAGGCAGCCATTTTGTCCCAGAAAATATAAAATTATAAAAGCAGGATTAAAAAATAAATCATTCACTAACCTTTTGAAAATCTTCATCAGATGACAGTAATAGTACATGTTACACAATACATGTATTTTTTTTTTTCAATAATATGCCATTTATATCCATAAATCTCTGTTTACAATGACGACATTTCAAAAAATGCTACTCAAATGTCCGGAGAAATGATGATATCTCCGACAGATAACAAGCAATAAACATGACTAAATATACATGTTCTACATATAGTTACAAAGATACACTTCTTCTTAATGCAACCGCTGTATTACATTTATTTTTAACGTTACAGAATTCGTACACTGGCTATACAATGAGACGGCGCTCAGATATTAGCAGTATGTCTCCTCTACGTTTGGAGTCCACAGAAACCCAAAATAACCACATAAATATTCCCTTACCTTAGATGTTCTTCGATCAGAAGACGTAGAAGGAGTCATACTTACCCAATACATCGTTTGGTTTCACGTTGTGTGTCTCTGTATTAGCATATGCTAACAGCTTCAGCTGAAATGCACCCAAAATTACTTCTGATCCCGCACTCTTGCGCATCAAAACTTCAAATTTACATATTATATGTCGACTAAACTGGTCAAACTAAACTGGTCAAACTATGTGCAGAATCGAGCTTTATGATGTTTTTAGCATGTAAAACAATGATCAGCGCGAACAGACAAACTTCCTTCAATTGCTGTTCCTTGGAAAAGAACGTGCCCCAAATCGGCCGCGCGCAATAGAGTGCATGTATTTGAGAGTGACCCGAACATTTTCGCCCGCCAAACGACGAGGGCTCGCGGGATTCTCACAATGAACGCGCCATTTGAAAGCAGGCGTCGCGCTGAATACATACATACTGTTCCCAGATCGGTAGCTGCCTGGGAAGGGTGGGGGCGATGACGTCAAAGTTGACCCAACTTTTCTCTTGACAAGAGAGAGTTTGGGAGAAAGGCTGCCCTGAGAGTTCTGCTTTACATACAGACATTATTTAAATTATTTAAACGGTTTTAGAAACTTTAGAGTGTTTTCTATTCAATAATAATTATTATATGCATATATTAGCAATTCTGGGAAAAAATATTTTCAGTTTACTATGGGCACGCACTTCCTCCAAAGGGGGCAGTATTGAGGCCTAGTCTTAAGAGGTTAAAGAATATGTCAGATCAGTTGTTGTCTGAGACATTATTACTGATGATAGGACGACATAAAGTGCATTTTGGGAAGTCGACACATTCTAGTTATCAGATTCACATGGAGTTGTTGTGCAATTGAAATGTTTAAATGTGAAACTATTTGTGAAAAGATTAAATGTAATTTTAGCTTCGAAATGAGAGAATTGGTTTCACAAGTGAACTCAGCTCACTCGTTTAAAATTGTGAATTTCATCGTGGAAGTAACGATCGCCACGCTGGAAGGATGAATGTGACTATACCAACCAGAATATCGTATGGCAACTTGGTATGAACTTTGAACTCTTATTCACTAAAGAAGTGATACATCCTAGACGTCGAGTTATTAGCAGCAGCAGCTGTAAACGTGGGCTAGGAAAGAACATACAATCTCTTCAGAAAGACAGGGTACTACAACGTGTCCGTTCTACCACACGGCAACGGTACTACAACGTATCCGTTCCATCACAAAGTACAAGGGAGATAGATCTCTGCTGGGCAACACAGCCTTCCATCTTCGACCAATCTATCGAAGCACAGCTCAGAGTAAATATTTGTGTTTTCCTTTTCCAAATGGGAGGTTATTTAGAATGCATAAGATTCTGTATTTATGATAGCATAGCTTCATACGGTCCGATAGAGACCCAATCCTTTTGTTCCTCAGTCTTCCTGCTCTTTCATTCAAACCCAACCCTCTTTCTTTGTGTAACCAGCCGTCATATCAGTTCCGTCCGCTAAGGACGTTTTCATGTATGACATAATTAGTAATCAATGTATGATCCATCCTGTGTATATCTAATTCTGTGATTATTTTGGTATTTAGTAAATAACTAATTTAAACAAATGTTGTATTGCTGATTCAACTTGTTAGCCAGGGTTCGTGAAGATAACCAAGAATTTTACGACGTCCGGATGAGACTTAATAAGGTGACGATTGATAATTGACTGCTATTATAAAAGATTACCAGGTCTTTTAAGAGTTTATTCGGAAGACAACCGCTCTATAAACATTCTTTCGTGGTGCCCCGACTACCTAGTTAATTACATTTACATTATTAGTTTAATCTGGTAATATTAATTACAGAGAATTGATTTGATAAAATAGCATGTCATGTATCACTAACTGGGCCAGTAATATTTAATTTAATCCAGTTCTCAATAATGTTTTTACTCCCACTGCCAAAAAGACACGTTCTCACACGCATGCACGTACAACGTTCTCACACGCATGCACGTACAACTTTCTCACACGCATGCACGTACAACGTTCTCACACGCATGCACGTACAACGTTCTCACACGCATGCACGTACAACGTTCTCACACGCATGCACGTACAACGTTCTCACACGCATGCACGTACAACGTTCTCACACGCATGCGCGTACAACGCTCTCACACGCATGCGCGTACAACGCTCTCACACGCATGCGCGTACAACGCTCTCACACGCATGCGCGTACAACGCTCTCACACGCATGCGCGTACAACGCTCTCACACGCATGCACGTACAACGCTCTCACACGCATGCACGTACAACACTCTCACACGCATGCACGTACAACACTCGTAATAGCAGATGTGTGCTGGTGTGGGTGCCTACTTTGTTTTATTTTCGAAACACTGGACTTTGTGGGGTTAGTGCTGAGGTTCAGCCATTCACACCCTACTGATCATCAGGACTACATCTCAACACATCTCTTATGGCTGTAATACTTGGAGAGAAATATGATATTTTAGCACAGTAAAAATGTTGTACACATGTCCAAAGAGCAACTGTCTTCATTGCATGAGGAATGATAAGCACCTGATCAGCACACTTGCTGTAAAACATCCTTAGTGTATTTGAATTTGGCAAAATTGTGTTAATGGAGGCATTCGTGATTTTAAACACAGTGGTCACCCTGTCACTTGCTTTGGGAAACGGCTGAAGGATAGAATATTCTAATTCCGGATTGTCACTTTAAAATTAAATCCAATGCATTTCCAATGGCACTTCATGGTAGCTTGTACATATATAGTATTTGCTACTCATATTTACTGCTTTTCACAGTAATGCTGTATGATACATGTTTTCCATGAGTGGAAGTACATGTTTATTCAATGTCTGTGCCTGAGGCCTCATGTTTCCCTGTACTGTACCAGTGGACATTTGAAGTTTTCCCACCACTGCTGCCACACAGAAAGCCGAGCACCTCAGGGCTGTGTGATACTGTATGACAGAGCAGGCACTCTGGGAAGCCATGGTTTGTTTCCTACCCTAAGCCCCCTAAGCCTACCCCCCCAACAGAAGAAAATAAAAGGTCGTCCCTCCATTAATTTTAATGGAAGCTGGCAGCTGGGTATGGAGCAGGCCTCCTTTCCCCCCCCGAGTCAATATTCTGCTGGATCCCACCCGGCAGGAACAGTGCTCGGCCAGCCAGGTTGTGCTCCCCCTACACACACAGGTTTTGTAAACGCTCTGGCTCCTGTGAAGCTGTTGCCACTGATTGCTTGTATGTGTGTGAGCACCTTGACAAGAGGAATTACCCTGAGGCTGTGTGGTGGTGTTGGTGATAGGGAATATACCCAGCCTGCATCACTCTGTCTGATGGGGGAAGGAACAGTTCATTCTGTAAGAGGGGAGACTAATGGATAAAGTGGTGATGGAGGGCTGACATCCTGCATCTCTGGAAGGCAGGGGGTGTGGGGGGATTAGAGAAGATTGCTCTGCAGATGCACTCAAGTGGACTACTCCCATCCATGTCAGATTTATGAGGCTAGCATAGCAGCACAACCCTGCTCCTCTGGCCTGCTGCCCTGCCCTGCTCTCATAGGTCCTTTTCCCTCTCACCAGCCCCTAGCCCCATGTTGTACAAACCATTGTTACATAAGTTGCTGCTACTGAATACATTTGCTTCTTAGGCTTGTGTAATTAACTGAAGGATGTCAGTGCTTTTAGTCCAGTGCTTATTAATCATGAAAATGGAACATTGTCTGAATGTCATTAACCATACCCTTTGATATGGATACAGCTCTGCTGAGTGACATGTCACCACTGCTCCGTGTCAATACAAGGTGGCTAACGAAGACGAGAACAAGGAAGTTAATGAATGTGTCGTGCCTGTCCCTGGCCTGCATCATGTATACAGTGTGTGTGTGCAGTGCACTGTGCAGCACCACAGTAGGAAAGGAGTCCCTGGTGGTGGTGGTTTTGCTACCTACTATGTTTTAGTTTTTTAAATTATTTCTTCTTTATTTAACCAGGTAGGCCAGTTGAGAACAAGTACTCATTTACAACTGCGACCTAGCCAAGATGGAGCAAAGCAGTGTGACAAAAACAACAGAGTTGCACATGGGATAAACTCTGAATCACCAATTCCATATAGGGCACAAAAAGTATGGATTCCTGTCCAAAATGTACCTTTCCTTAGTTTTGTTGACAAAGTATAATTTTGTCAATAATGTTGTGTGAGAGTGGGAACAAAATATAATTTTGATAAATGTGTATCAGCATGAAGCACGCAACCATTGAGTGCAAGTTCATTAGTTGTAAATTGTTCTACTAAATAATATTTTTCAATCTAGCCTAACCATCAAACCAGTGGTGCCACATAATTTACAGGGATCAAATCAAATCCAATTTTATTTGTCACATACACATGGTTAGCAGATGTTAATGCGAGTGTAGCGAAATGCTTGTGCTTCTAGTTCCGACAATGCAGTGATAACCAACAAGTAATCTAACTAACAATTCCAAAACTACTGTCTTATACACAGTGTAAGGGGATAAAGAATATGTACATAAGGATATATGAATGAGTGATGGTACAGGGCAGCATACAGTAGATGGTATCGAGTACAGTATATACATATGAGATGAGTATGTAGACAAAGTAAACAAAGTGGCATAGTTAAAGTGGCTAGTGATACATGTATTACATAAGGATGCAGTCGATGATATAGAGTACAGTATATACGTATGCATATGAGATTAATAATGTAGGGTAAGTAACATTATATAAGGTAGCATTGTTTAAAGTGGCTAGTGATATATTTACATCATTTCCCATCAATTCCCATTATTAAAGTGGCTGGAGTTGGGTCAGTGTCAATGACAGTGTGTTGGCAGCAGCCACTCAATGTTAGTGGTGGCTGTTTAACAGTCTGATGGCCTTGAGATAGAAGCTGTTTTTCAGTCTCTCGGTCCCAGCTTTGATGCACCTGTACTGACCTCGACTTCTGGATGATAGCGGGGTGAACAGGCAGTGGCTCGGGTGGTTGATGTCCTTGATGATCTTTATGGCCTTCCTGTAACATCGGGTGGTGTAGGTGTCCTGGAGGGCAGGTAGTTTGCCCCCGGTGATGCGTTGTGCAGACCTCACTACCCTCTGGAGAGCCTTACGGTTGAGGGCAGAGCAGTTGCCGTACCAGGCGGTGATACAGCCCGCCAGGATGCTCTCAATTGTGCATCTGTAGAAGTTTGTGAGTGCTTTTGGTGACAAGCCGAATTTCTTCAGCCTCCTGAGGTTGTCAGTGTGAGTGGACCAATTCAGTTTGTCTGTGATGTGTATGCCGAGGAACTTAAAACTTTCTACCCTCTCCACTACTGTTCCATCGATGTGGATAGGGGGGTGTTCCCTCTGCTGTTTCCTGAAGTCCACAATCATCTCCTTAGTTTTGTTGACGTTGAGTGTGAGGTTATTTTCCTGACACCACACTCCGAGGGCCCTCACCTCCTCTCTGTAGGCCGTCTCGTCGTTGTTGGTAATCAAGCCTACCACTGTTGTGTCGTCCGCAAACTTGATGATTGAGTTGGAGGCGTGCGTGGCCACGCAGTCGTGGGTGAACAGGGAGTACAGGAGAGGGCTCAGAACGCACCCTTGTGGGGCCCCCGTGTTGAGGATCAGCGGGGAGGAGATGTTGTTGCCTACCCTCACCACCTGGGGGCGGCCCGTCAGGAAGTCCAGTACCCAGTTGCACAGGGCGGGGTCGAGACCCAGGGTCTCGAGCTTGATGACGAGCTTGGAGGGTACTATGGTGTTGAATGCCAAGCTGTAGTCGATGAACAGCATTCCCACATAGGTATTCCTCTTGTCCAGGTGGGTTAGGGCAGTGTGGTTGAGATTGCGTCGTCTGTGGACCTATTTGGGCGGTAAGCAAATTGGAGTGGGTCTAGGGTGTCAGGTAGGGTGGAGGTGATATGGTCCTTGACTAGTCTCTCAAAACACTTCATGATGACGGAAGTGAGTGCTACGGGGCGGTAGTCGTTTAGCTCAGTTACCTTAGCTTTCTTGGGAACAGGAACAATGGTGGCCCTCTTGAAGCATGTGGGAACAGCAGACTGATATAGGGATTGATTGAATATGTCCGTAAACACACCGGCCAGCTGGTCTGCGCATGCTCTGAGGGCGCGGCTGGGGATGCCGTCTGGGCCTGCAGCCTTGCGAGGGTTAACACGTTTAAATGTCTTACTCATCTCGGCTGCAGTGAAGGAGAGACCGCATGTTTTCGTTGCAGGCCGTGTCAGTGGCACTGTATTGTCCTCAAAGCGGGCAAAAAAGTTATTTAGTCTGCCTGGGAGCAAGACATCCTGGTCCGTGGCTGGGCTGGGTTTCTTCTTGTAGTCCGTGATTGACTGTAGACCCTGCCACATGCCTCTTGTGTCTGAGCCGTTGAATTGAGATTCTACTTTGTCTCTGTACTGACGCTTAGCTTGATAAGCCTACCCTCATGTATATTTGCAAGATACTTCAATAAATGTGTTAAATTGCTCCTTTCTTTTTTCTTTCCTTCCATTCTTTCCTTTCCTCCTTCTTTCTTTCCTTCCTTCTTTGCTTCTTTTCTTTGTTTGTTTCTTTGTTTGTTTTGTTTCTTTCTTTCTTTCCAGGCGATTGACCAAAGAGAATGTGAAACCATCTGGGCGGCAGATAGGCAAGCTGAGCCATAGCAACCCCACCATCCTCTTTGACTATGTATGTATTCTCAAAAATGTTATGATCTTCTATTCACCTACTGTCACTGATGCGTTGTGAAACAGTGTTTGTTTGATGAAGGCATTGTCTGTATATTTTTTGTGGCCTTTTCCCCCAGTAATGCCCGAGCCAAATCCGCAGAAGCAGGAATAATTAAGTCCTCCACAATAGTATGGGGCTTGTATCATAGCAATTTCCTGTATTACCAAATGAGGAGAGTTACAAACCACACACCAGTCAGAGTTCTACTTAAACTTCATCTTTAATGAGCTTCACAATAGCCCTTTGACTCTCAGATCAATTCAGTGTCTATAATGAATTCTGAGAGTCCCTACATAAGAATACAAAGATCTTTTATAGCCAAGATACACCCCTCTCAACTTACATGACGAACCACAGATCTTAGGAACTCTTCACAAAGGTCCTTTTACTTGAGATAGCCAGCTTTTACTCCCATAGCCAGATAGCATTAGCAATAAATTATCGTTCAGTTTGCTCTCTAAGACTAGGTTCTAATCTCGTTCCTGGTACTTCATAGTACAAATGAACATGAACTCATCCAATGGTATATATCAATTGTCAACTCTAGATACTCCCATCTCAAGTTTAATTTTTTTATTTTATTTTATTTTACCTTTATTTAACCAGGCAAGTCAGTTAAGAACACATTCTTATTTTCAATGACGGCCTGGGAACAGTTGGTCAACTGCCTGTTCAGGGGCAGAATGACAGATTTGTACCTTGTCAGCTCGGGGGTTTGAACTCGCAACCTTCCGGTTACTAGTCCAACGCTCTAACCACTAGGCTACGCTGCCACCCAGAGGGGACATACAATGGTTCCAGACACTGCCATACCCCCCCAATGGGAAAAGGAGGGAGTGACTGGCATACAGACATTGTGGAGACAATTAATTTGTTCCCCCTGTTAATCACGCCATCCCTTCACATGGTTTAAGAATAGGTGAAGACAATGGTCCATTCTGTCCTCCTCCCCTTCTGATATTCTGCATAGCACCAGATGGTTTAACAGATATATTCACATATGAAGACACGCCTGACCACTACCCTCTCTGGGCCCCAAAGGACTGAGCCCTAGCTGCTGAGAAGGGATACGTGCAACTGCCAACCCTTTAGTCCAAAGGGAAACATTCTAATGATGAGTATTTACATAAGCATATTATGTAAATAAAACAACTTATTTATGTTACCCAACTAATTCTGATTCATCCACCACACTTGTCTGTCCTAGCCACTCAGTAGCTTCCCATATAAGACTCTTCTAGCCCCTTCTTATTAATGGTATCTGTTGATTTTATTCATGCCGTACTACTCAAAAGTTGTCTTATTCTCTCAAACTCCTGTGGCTTATTTTTCGAAGTGTCATGTTTCTAAAATGTCTGTGCGAGAGTGAAGGTTTCCCATGAGAGAGTAACGGTTAATGTGATTGGATGTTAATTATTTGACTAGGCTACCTGTATTTGACATTGTGTTGTTATTTCGCTGAACACTAGATGGTTTAATTTTATTTTTGGCGGTGAAACGAGGCTACGAGGCGAGATAAAAACCTCATCCAAATGTATAGCCCCGTTGGAAAATGTAAATCTACTGTTTGAAAATGTGAAGAGAATCGCATTTGGATCACGTTTTTATTTGGTGTACCCCTGACGGCGTTGTGCGTATCCCAGTTTGGGAATAGCTGATCTAGAGCAACATATAATGACAGAAGAGAAGCTGCATATATCTAATTATAGACAAGTTGACTAACACATAGCTTACCAAAATATCGGAAATTATAAGCAGAAATATATCGAAAATAGGCACACAAAAAACATGCACCCCTGTCAAACTCGTTCCGCCCTCTGACTGTAGCCTACAGCGCATTTTCTATATTCGCGGGTTAGGGTCTGGCGGGGGCCTCAGATTTGAACTGTTTTATATATAGTCGTGCGGTTGCTGAAGAGTTCTTAGCAATAGCAATCTACTCGCTAAACGTATTTATTTTAGGCAAAGTGATTTACAAAAGTAAACATACTAGGAAACAAAAAGACACCTGGCATTTATCTTGGCTAGCCGATCTCTTTTGGAACGTTTGTCTTTCAGGGGCAGCGTCCTATTTTAAAATCTCAAAACAACATCCTTTAGAATTGCATTGCATTCATTTTTGTTTCTAAAGAATAGAATAATGACTTGCAAAGCTAAATTATATTACACAGCTTTTTAATACGTACATAAATGCAAAACAACCAAAATAAGTCCATTAATAGCTGAATATAGGGAGAACGCATGCCAATCTATTAGCCCTGCATAACTGCAATGCATTGAAGAACTACACCATGTCTGGACCAGTAGATATTCTGTTCGGGCCAGCAGAGTTCTTGGCCAACTGGCCCAATCGGGCCAGCGAGGAAAAAATGTAACATTGGACCCTGGTTTGTTTCACATGCAGCTACAGAGTGGTGGCGCATAGGCAATTTACTGTGCTGTGATTGACAAATAGCAAGCTTGACTAGTTTCTAAAAGCTGTTGAACCGACTGAATAAAGTCGATCCCTTATATCCTTGCCATTCATAAATCATACAACCTAGTTAAGTCCATGCTATCGCGCCTGGACAAGTAAACTAAAGATCTTGTTTATATTATATTTTCGCTTTGAAGTCCCATCAGGACTTGCCAGACAGTGACGTTAAAGTGAGTGACTCGTCAGTAGCCTATTGAATTGGTCATTTGTCTCCCTAATTTGCATACAGGTAGGCTTTTTGGCGATTCTGCAGATAAATGATGGAAACATTTGATGAAGGTGGTGAATCCTCCTTACTGCAGGAACAATAGGTAGGCTAGTGGAGAGAGCCTCACTCTGGTCTGTGTTGTATTATTGTTCCTCTCTCAGATCCTGTCTCAGATCCAGTGGTATGACAACCTCATCGGTCCAGTGGTAGACTCCCTCAAGTACCTCACCTCACTCAACTATGATGTCATGGCCTGTATCCTTACTCTGCCATTTTGTGACTAATGTATTTCTACACATTCAGTACTTTGTTTAACTATGTATTTGGAATGCTTTAGTCCAGCCATAGCAGTCAGAGTGTATTAAGACTTGCCGTGTTGTGCACCTTAACTCATTGACAATAGATTGCATTATTGAAGCGCTGGCCAATCCAGAGAAAGAGAAGATGAAACATGACGACACTACGATATCCTCCTGGCTTCAGAGTGAGTTCGCTACTACAGCAATTTGGGGGGAGTGTTTGACTTGGGTTGTGTTCAGGACAAAATATTTAGAAATGGTGTGACAAAGGGAGGTAACACCTGAATTTGTCCAATAAGAACACAGATTTTCGTTTTACGGTACAAAATGTTTCACTACAGTGTGTCCTACCGAACATGACCCTGATGTCACAAATCAGCTTTATTGTCGAAGGTGCATTAGGGTGTGCTTTTGTTCCATGTAGGTCCATCCCAGTACAACTCTAGTTGACTGTGTTTATGCAACATATGTCTGCTTGCTTGCTAACTAATGGACTGCTGACCTTTCTCCTGTCTCCTATCCAGGCCTGGCTAGTCTGTGTGGAGCTGTTTTCAGGAAATACCCAATCGAGTTGGCCGGCCTCCTCCAGTATGTGACCAATACGCTGAAAGCAGGGAAGAGGTAAGAATAACTCCTCATCAGGCAGACAGCCACCTCATTGACTTGCTGGCTCTGATGTGATTCATAGTGATGGAGTTTGTTGTTCGTAGTCAGTCAACTGGGTCCCCTCCGTCTCTGTCTGGCTAGTCTCTGGGCTTAGAGAGAGGGGCCTTGGCTGTTGTTGTGCCTCCCTGCAGGGCCCTGGCCTGGGCAGAGCTGCTGAGTAATGTGGTGTTGATGATGAGGAGGCTGCTGACTGTGTGGGTGTTTGGGCACCCATAGAGGAAGGGGGAGGGTAATTATCACAGCCCTGGTCTCCCTGTAATGGCTGGAGTCAGCAGGTAGTGAATCACACTGGGCTTCATGGCAACTTTCCCTCCCTCCCTCCATCCCTCCCTCCCTCACTCCCATCAGTTCAGATCAGTCCTTCTCCAGGGCCAGGAATGCAGGGGAAGTAAATAGAGGTGGCACTCTGCCATAGTGCCCATGAAACAGCATGGAAGGGAATAAATTATGTCGATTTGCTGGAATCTACTATTATTAGTGTGCTGTCCTTAGCTACTCCTACGATTTGTTTTCGCCCAACGATGGTTGTTGACACGTTTATTTTTGTGTATGTGCACATATTATTTGTTTGTCCGCATTCACAAATATACTTCTGTTGTGTTTCCCCCCCCCACTGCAGTTTTGACCTGCTGATTCTAAAAGAGGTGGTGCAGAAGATGGCCGGCATCGAGATCACGGATGAGATGACATCAGAGCAGATGGAGGCTATGACTGGAGGGGAGCAGCTCAAAGCTGAGGTACTGGGCCATCTTTAGTCTGACTTAAACGTTGAAACTATACACCATGACCAGCTCAAAGCTGAGGTACTGGGCCATATTTAGTCTGACTTAAACGTTGAAACTATACATCATGACCAGCTCAAAGCTGAGGTACTGGGCCATATTTAGTCTGACTTAAACGTTGAAACTATACATCATGACCAGCTCAAAGCTGAGGCACATTATATTAGTTGGCTATTGCTAAGCATGACTTGAAAAAGTTAAATTTTATTTTCTTTCTGTCCCCAGGGTGGTTACTTTGGTCAGATCCGTAACACTAAGAAGTCGTCCCAGCGTCTAAAGGATGCCCTGTTGGACCATGAGCTGGCTCTGCCCCTCTGTCTCCTCATGGCCCAGCAACGCAACGGGGTGGTCTTTCTAGAGGGGGGCGAGAAACACCTCAAACTGGTGGGAAAGCTCTACGACCAGGTATGAACTCATAACCCGCAGAGGGTAGGTAACTTCTTGTCCATAAGCTACATCAGGGGAATGGAGTTCTCCTTTTTCCTCATTACTACATTTCTTAAACATTACACAGCTGACAATTTATGTTTAGTTTAATTCCCCCAAGTTGCCTGGAAGCTGTGAGCTTTCCTCGTCGATAATCTCACACAATTGCCTCTGTGTGCCGTATTGGGCCACATTGATGGATGGTTTTAATGACCCGGGTTGTGTCCTTAAACAAATAAGGAAATGTGAGATTAATAACACACGGACATGGCTGTGTAATAAGGGACAATGAACTTCCTGGGATGTGTCAAAAATAGAACCTTATTTCCTATATAGAGCACTACTTTCAACCAGAGGCCATGGCCCTTGTCAAAAGTAGTGCACTAAAGAAGGATTAGGGTGCCATTCTGGACACACTGACTCTCCGCCATGTCCCCTGGCTACAGTGTCACGACACCCTGGTCCAGTTTGGTGGCTTCCTGGCGTCCAACCTGAGTACTGAGGACTACATCAAGCGTGTTCCCTCCATTGACATCCTGTGCAACCAGTTTCACACCCCCCACGACGCTGCCTTCTTCCTCTCACGCCCAATGTACGGACATCAGATCCTGGTGAGTAGTCTCCTGCCCTCTGGTAGTTCACCTTTAGCTTGTACAGTATGACCAATGGATACATCCGCAGTGAGTATATGTATCCAGGACACTACAAATAAATTCTATAGAAACTCATACGACTACAACCTTGAATTGATGTGAACTGTAATGCTTTGAGATCACTGGCCACGTAGTGTCCTGGTAGAAGAATGGTTTAGTTCCAGAGAGCGACAGACGCCCTCCTCCCATGTGCTGTGTAACCCGATTTACTGTCGTCCTGGCCGGGCGTGAAACATGCTGAGTTCCCCCTCTGCTGTCGTCACACGACATGGTCACGCCATCTGAACAATCACATCTGACACACATTCCTCATGAGGGGACCAACTCAGTCAGGTTGTGTGTCTGGGAACACATCAGACCCACTGTCCTGCTGGGAGTCATGTATAATACAGAACCACAGATCAGGCTGATTCAGGCTGCTGCTCTCACAGCCAGGGAGAACCAGACTGTATAATCTCCTATACTGAAACATATTGTATATCAATCCGTTTGTGAATCTTACCATGTAAAGGAGACCGTAACTGACTGTCCCCGCCTCTCCCCAGTCTAAGTATGATGAGCTGAAGAAAGCGGAGAAGAGCAACCGGCAGCAGCAGAAGGTCCATAAGTATGTGGCTGCGTGCGAGCTGGTGATGTCGCCGGTGCATGAGGCTGTGGTGTCCCTGCACCCGCCCCGCGTCTGGGACGACCTCCGACCCCAGTTCTACGCCACCTTCTGGTCGCTGACCATGTACGACCTGGCCGTGCCACACAACGCCTACGACCGCGAGGTGAAGAAGCTCCAGGTCCAGGTCAAGACCATCGAGGAGAACCCTGATGTGGTGAGTCACATCGTCAGGGGTGTGTTCATTTAGAGCACACAATGGAAAACAGCTGAAAAGATTTTGCTACGGAAAATGTAAATTAGCATTTCTTATTTAACCATGTAGTGGACAAGTCCAAGTAGTCCCTCCCTGTTTCAGTCCGTTTTCTTCTGTTTGGTGCCTAATGAACAGGACCCCAGGAATCTATCAGACCCCTTGATGACAATACTGCAGCACACAGAGAAT
Organism: Oncorhynchus keta; assembly: GCF_023373465.1. NCBI lineage: Eukaryota > Metazoa > Chordata > Actinopteri > Salmoniformes > Salmonidae > Oncorhynchus > Oncorhynchus keta. The sequence continues at coordinate 37,930,235 of NC_068431.1, read as the reverse complement.
TTTCTCATCTTCCAGTTAATCTCGCCCTCATCAACAGCACATTAAATGCCCTCCAAACACAGTCACACAGTTCATTGTGGTGGAATTGCAATGGTCTCCAATTATCACTTGACTTGGAGAGTTATGGTAATTGCACTATAATTGTATTGTGCTTCAGCTTCAAGTTGTTATTAGTGTTCTCTCTGTGTATGTGTTCACCCCATCTAAACAGCAGCCTGTCTGTCTGTCTGCTGTCTGTCTGCAGCCCATGAACAAGAAGAAAAAGGAGAAGGAGCGCTGCACGGCCCTACAGGACAAGCTGCAGGAGGAGGAGAAGAAGCAGCTGGAGCACGTCCAGAGGGTCCTGCACCGCCTCAAACTGGAGAAAGACAACTGGCTCCTCGCCAGTAAGATAGTCTCACTCACTCACTCACTCACTCACTCACTCACTCACTCACTCACTCACTCACTCAAGCGCACACTGCTTACTGCCCCTCACAGCACTCATCCCAGAAGACCCTCCCTCACCCAGCCTCCTTTTCCCATTAGAGCAGGCTCTGTTGTTGAGACCGTAACACCACAGAACTGCTAAGCCCCGTCAGCTCCCAGGGGGGTGCCTCAAAACCAGCCTCATCTTGTTTGTTTTAGCCCCGTTAACAAGCATAACCATGACCGAAGTAATTACATTAATATGGAGTTGTTTGATGATATTTCGCCATAGTCTGTTTTGGTGGATGTGGGTTATTGGCAGCTGTCAACTCTACCATTTCATTAACAAACACGTCTGTCATATTTAACAATATCTTTGTGCAGCTAACCCAAGCTAATTACATTTTAAATGAGTGTGTGTTTGAGCCTTCTCAAATCTTGTTTGAAGAATTAGTGACTCAAAAGATGAGTCATGGGAGTCATGACTGCAATTCTAATTCACTGTTCTTCTGTTCTTCTCCCATCCTCCTTTTTATAAATAATTTTCCTCTCTCCCTCCCTCTATTTTCTCCCTCGTTCAGAATCCACCAAGAATGAGACCATCACTAAGTTCCTGCAGCTGTGTCTGTTCCCTCGCTGTATCTTCTCTGCCATCGACGCTGTGTACTGCGCCCGCTTTGTGGAGCTGGTGCACCAGCAGAAGACCCCCAACTTCTGCACCCTGCTCTGCTATGACCGGGTGAGACATCTGTCCTCTTTCTGCCTCTTTGCCCTCTACTGTCTCAGGTTGTCACGTGTTATTATACCATGGGATTTTCAGCACTTCATTACTCTGTCCTGACCTCCTAACTGTGTTGCGTGGTCTTCTCTGCAGGTGTTCTCTGACATCATCTACACGGTGGCCAGCTGCACAGAGAACGAGTCGCGGCGCTACGGACGTTTCCTGTGCTGCATGCTGGAGACTGTGACCCGCTGGCACAGCGACCGTGCTGTCTACGAGAAGGTACCCACTACACACCTCTCTCTCACACACACACACACACACACACACACACACACACTACACCTTCTCAGATCTCAAGTGCATAGGGTATCGGCCTCCTAGGGGCTAGGAGTTGATTTGAGGCTGGGCAACATTATCTACTGATATTACTAACATTCACACAAGTGTGGAAGCTGTACAATGCAAATGTAACCATTGTTAACACTTCATCTTGTCTGTGTGTTGTCCACTCTTCATCTTGTCTGTGTGTTGTCCCCCCTTCAAGGAGTGTGGTAACTACCCAGGCTTCCTGACCATCTTCAGAGCCACAGGCTTCGACGGAGGGAACAAAGCCGACCAGCTGGACTATGAGAACTTCAGACACGTGGTGCACAAATGGCACTACAAGCTGACTAAAGTGAGTTCCTCCTTTTGTTTCAAAGCCTTCTGAAGAAGTCAACCCTGGTCTATTTGTCTTATTAACGGCTTTTTATTTAGCAACACGCATGCCCCTCCAACCTGTGAACCTGTCTTTTTACTGTGTTTGAGCGGTGCAAAATCCACTTGTCACCTAAATCTTGCTGGATTGATTGCTTTCATTTTACTCCTACGACTCTTTCATACTCTTGCTTGTGCCTGTCGCTTTTTCCCGTTAACGTTACGATCTCCAAAATGTTTGTAATGACCTGTCAAACACATGCTGGTGATGGCTGAAATGGGCTCAATGGAATGCCTTGTCTTTCTGTAGCATCTATAAGAATGCTGAAGCTTTGTCTGGGATTTAACACATTGTGTCGACAATTACATCACAAGAAAGATCACTTTATTTTGATGGCTGTTAATTTATTGTGGAATTGAAAAAAATACAAATTTAATACAGTTGACATGTTTACAAGTTAGGTGCGCAGAAATGAAAGCAACTTTGAATATGAACACTTGGATTATAGTGATATTATCAAGGGAAAGGGGGATACCTAGTCAGTTGTACAACGGAATGCATTCAACCCAACCCCTCTGAATCAGAGAGGTGCAGGGAGCTGCCTCAATCGACGTCCATGTCATCGGCTCCCAGGGCGCAGTTGTTGGAGGTTAACTGCCTTGCTCAAGGGCAGAACGCCAGATTTTTCTACCTTGCCGGCAAGGGGGACCTTTCAGTTACTGGCTCAACGCTCTTAACCGCTAGGCTACCTACCACCCTAGGCTACCTTATGTCTGATCTCACAATGTAAAGTATGCATAGATGGGTGTAATCTAGAGCCAAGCCTGTTGATTTTTAATCTGAGGGTACCCTGCTATTGAAACACTTGTGTTATACAACAGAAGGTGACAACAGTAGTGCTGATGCGGTGACTGTATTACTGCAACACTGGCAGTCACGAGTCATGACCACAGTCAAATTCCCTGTGACCATTGGTCAAGGTAATCCCAATCCAAAACTGTGCAAATGAATAGCCCTGATGAGTAGCCTAACAAACTTGCTTATGGCCCTGAGGAGTAGCCTAACAAACTTGCTAATGGCCCTGATGAGTAGCTTAACAAACTTGCTAATGGCCCTGATGAGTAGCCGAACAAGCTTGCTTATGGCCCTGATGAGTAGCCTAACAAACTTGCTCATGGCCCTGATGAGTAGCCTAAACAAACTTGCTAATGGCCCTGATGAGTAGCCTAATAAACTTGCTAATGGCCTGGTACTCAGCACTCTATTGGCCCTTTAATCACTCTCTAATCACTTCATGATTGAATTTGGGAGGCATAAGGTGATGCCTTACAGAGCTCGATTTGTCCTCTGCAAGCCTCCGGAGGCACCACAATTGCATCAAACCCTCCGTACGGAGCCTCCGGTTTGCAATTCCGGAGCAAGCATAAATTGGCTTTGAGACTCGGAGGGAGAGACCGTAACCATTAATCTCGCACTAAACTAACTTCTTGCTAGTTATTTATCATCCCATCCGATTACATAGTACCTGTCTTTTATTTATTATTATTTTTTAAATCACCTTTATTTAACCAGGTAGGCTAGTTGAGAACAAGTTCTCATTTACATTTGCGACCTGGCCAAGATAAAGCAAAGCAGTTTCACACATACAACAACACAGAGTTACACATGGAATAAACAAACATACAGTTAATAATAAAGTAGAAAAAATTATATATACATTGTGTGCAAATGAGGTAAGATAAGGGAGGTAAAGGCAATACAGAGGCCATGGTGGTGAAGTAATTACAATATAGCAATTAAACACTGGATTGTTAGATGTGCAGAAGTTTAATGTGCAAGTAGAGATACTGGGGTGCAAAGGAGCCAGGTAAATAAATACAGTATGGGGATGAGGTAGTTGGATGGGCTATTTACAGATGGGCTATGTACAGGTGCTGTGAGCTGCTCTGACATCTGGTGCTTAAAGCTAGTGAGGGAGATATGAGTCTCCAGCTTCAGTATTTTTTGGCAGTTCGTTCCAGTCATTGACAGCAGAGAACTGGAAGGAAAGGCGGCCAAAGGAAGAATTGGCTTTGGGGGTGACCAGTGAGAGATACCTGCGGGAGCGCGTGCTACGGGTGGGTGCTGCTATGGTGACCAGTGAGCTGAGATAAGGCGGGGCTTTACCTAGCATAGACTTGTAGATGACCTGGAGCCTGTGGGTTTGGCGACGAGTATGAAGCGAGGGCCAGCCAATGAGAGTGTACAGGTCGCAGTGGTGGGTAGTATATGGGGCTTTGACAAAACGGATGGCACTGTGATAGACTGCATCCAATTTGTTGAGTAGAGTGTTGGAGGCTGTTTTGTAAATGACATCGCCAAAGTTGAGGATCGCTAGGATGGTCAGTTTTACGAGGGTAAGTGAAGGACGCTTTGTTGCGAAATAGGAAGCCAATTCTAGATTTAATTTTGGATTGGAGATGCTTTATGCGAGTCTGGAAGGAGAGTTTACAGTCTAACTAGACACCTAGGTATTTGTAGTTGTCCACATATTCTAAGTCAGAACCGTCCAGAGTAGTGATGCTGGACGGGCGGGCAGGTGCGGGCAGCGATCGGTTGAAGAGCATGCATTTAGTTTTACTTGCATTTAAGAGCATTTGGAGGCCACGGAAGGAGGGTTTTATGGCATTGAAGATCATCTGGAGGTTAGTTAACACAATGTCCAAACAAGGGCCAGAAGTATACAGAATGGTATTGTCTGCGTAGAGGTGGATCAGAGAATCACCAGCAGCAAGAGCGACATCATTGATGTATACAAAGAAGAGAGTCTGCCCGAGAATTGAACCCTGTGACAGCCCCATAGAGACTGCCAGAGGTTCGGACAACTGGCCCTCCGATTTGACAGACTGAACTCTATCAGAGAAGTAGTTGGTGAACCAGGCGAGGCAATCATTTTAGAAACTAAGGCTTTTGATTCCGCTGATAAGAATGTGGTGATTGACAGAGTCGGAAGCCTTTGCCAGGTCGATGAATACAGCTGCACAGTAATGTCCCTTATCGATGGCGGTTATGATATCGTCTTGACTGTATCAAACCCGAGAGAAGCTAGCTAATTGAGGCTAGCCATCCCGTTACTGTGCTTCTCACCGTCGTAAAGTGAGTCTACACAACTCCTCAGATTGTAGTGTAAATAGCAGCCTACCTGTTGGCTTTTGGTTGTTGTAGCTTTTCTTTCTCATTTCATTTTTTAATTCTGTCTTCCATTGAGTCGATACCCTGTAACTTTCTTGCTATACAAGCAGCAATGCAGTTGTCTCTCTCCCCCCACTGGAAGGAGCAGAGTGCATCCCTTTTATTGCAACTTTTTCCAAATCATCATTATCAAGTTGCATCGTGCAGCCCTTATGTTTTCATTTCTAAGACATTCCCAAGTTTATAGGTCTATCACAACTAAATATTGTGTGGCTATATTAAATGGATTTATTCCACTTTTTTTGGAGCGTTGGACTAGGCAGGTAACCTAGTGGTTGGAGTGTTGGACTAGGCAGGTAACCTAGTGGTTGGAGTGTTGGACTAGGTAGGTAACCTAGTGGTTGGAGCGTTGGACTAGGCAGGTAACCTAGTGGTTGGAGCGTTGGACTAGGCACGTAACCTAGTGGTTGGAGCGTTGGACTAGGCAGGTAACCTAGTGGTTGGAGCGTTGGACTAGGTAGGTAGCCTAGTGGTTGGAGCGTTGGACTAGGCAGGTAACCTAATGGGTGGAGCGTTGGACTAGGCAGGCAGCCTAGTGGTTGGAGCGTTGGACTAGGCAGGTAACCTAGTGGTTGGAGCGTTGGACTGGGTAGGTAGCCTAGTGGTTGGAGCGTTGGACTAGGCAGGTAGCCTAGTGGTTGGAGCGTTGGACTAGGTAGGTAGCCTAGTGGTTGGAGCGTTGGACTAGGCAGGTAACCTAGTGGTTGGAGCGTTGGACTAGGCAGGTAGCCTAGTGGTTGGAGCGTTGGACTAGGCAGGTAACCTAGTGGTTGGAGTGTTGGACTGGGTAGGTAGCCTAGTGGTTGGAGCGTTGGACTAGGCAGGTAACCTAGTGGTTGGAGCGTTGGACTAGGCAGGTAGCCTAGTGGTTGGAACGTTGGACTAGGCAGGTAGCCTAGTGGTTGGAACGTTGGACTAGGCAGGTAGCCTAGTGGTTGGAGCGTTGGACTAGGCAGGTAGCCTAGTGATTGGAGCGTTGGACTAGGCAGGTAGCCTAGTGGTTGGAACGTTGGACTAGGAAGGTAGCCCAGTGGTTGGAGCGTTGGACCATTAACTGAAAGGTTGCAAGATCGAATCCCCGAGCTGACAAGGTAAAAATCTGTCGTTCTGCCCCTGAACAAGGCAGTTAACCCACTCTTCCTAGGCCTTCATTGTAAATAAGAATGTTCTTAACTGACTTGCCTAGTTAAATAAAGGTTAAAAAAATATATGCCTATTTATTTATTTTTAAAGGTGGTCCAAACATGTTTATGTTAATTCATTGTAAATTACCGTGAGACCGCTAGAAATTTGCATGACAATTTCTTGACTACCACAGCCCTTAACAACCGTAATTAATGAGTCAGTCTAGACGCCGCAGGTGAGTGCAGGTAGGCCTAGATGGAGCAAGGTTGTCGGTCGTTGCTCCCTATAGCACCCCTTTATGTTAATGTTTCATATATGTAAATACAACCGGTGTGTTTATGAAAATGAGGCACATATAATTGTCTTTATTTTAACACATTTTTTTTTATCCTGATACTATTAGAAAATGTATATATGAGTGCATTCTAAGAAAAATAAGATGACATTTGACAATAAATAGAATACCATGAATTCCCACCAAACTCATTATTTGTCTGTGTCAGTACAATGTCTTATGTGCTATAATTCAGTCAAAATCTAATGGATTTTAAACATTTTAAAAGTTTGCAGTATCATCATCCATTGTCCAACTGTTGAATTTATTATAATTATTTTTTTAAACTTTTAACAATTTTGATGACTGTTGCTAATTCATTTACTACCATTGTTCAGAATGTTATACTTTAATTGAAAAATAAACGTAACAGACAATGCTAGCAGGAAATTGTACCCGCTCTGACTGAGAAGCTCCTGAAACATGACGACTCCTGTCTCCTCTGTATGTACAGTATAATCAGAGGTCAGTGGATGCAGCAGTAACAATATACCCCTCTCTCCTTCTGTTCCCTCCAGGCATCAGTCCACTGCTTGGAGACGGGGGAGTACACCCACATCCGGAACATCCTCATCGTGCTGACCAAGATCCTGCCTTGTTACCCCAAAGTGCTGAACCTGGGCCAGGCGCTGGAGTGCCGCGTCCACAAGATCTGTCTGGAGGAGAAGGAGAAGAGGCCAGACCTCTATGCCTTGGCTATGGGGTAACACAGAGTCCACCAGTCATGTTGTTTCCAGTGCAGCACAGTCAGACCGTTCACTAGCATTGTGGGGTTTTAGTTTATTGTGGAGTGCAAGTGGCATGCATTTTGCTGTTAGGTTTGTCAGTTTGTTGTGTAGCTAGTACCCACAAAGGGTGGTGTTAAATAGAGGTGTGTACTTTTAACTACAGGGATATAGATTAAGTGGTATTGGATGAATTATCATTAGGGAAGGTATAGTTACACTTTTATCCAGATGTTATTTACAATGGGAAATCTAAACAGGATTATCTAAACAGAGTTTTGAGATCAGGTAAGTGATCTAGGTACTTTGTCTTGAAGTCAGTATTAGAGGATGAGGCTTAATGGAACTCAATTAGTCATGTGATGCTGCTGTAAAGCACTGGAGACTGATAAAACAATCCTCTACAAAGCTTTATGGCATGTACCTGTCAAATCCTCACTTAGAAACACACACGGGTCCCGTGTACATTTCTGTGTGTTTGGAAAATGTGGCACCGGCAATTTGACGGCAACATTTTAATTTGCATTGGGTGTGTAACCTGATTAGGGTTTCCACCGACAGTGCTCAGAAGGACAGAAATCACATTTAGAATATGGTAATTCATATTAACAGAACATGCAAGTCAAGGATGCAATGATCTGCTTACTGAATTCTGATGTGTACTTTAAACATGTTAGAATAACTGCCCGCAATTACTTTTCATCAGCCAATAAGATGAGTAGCAAACAGCAAAATCATTCGCCTATATCAATCTATTATAGAATAAAAGTTTAGGCTACCTATTTTATTCATCAGCTTGTCAAGAAAATAATTGCCAGTTCCAAACAGTCTCTGTAACAGTTGTGGGACGATAGATCCCAGATTCATACAACCAGTAGGCCTAGGCTACATAAAAAGATGTTAAAAAGCAATTAGCGGGAAAACACTGTTGTCAAAAGGGCACTGCACATGTGAGCGGTTTCATATGACAGAGATGAAAATATCTGTTTGAAATGTAGAAAGAGCGGAGATCTAATAGCCTACTTTGAAGCGAGGTAAGACATGGCTCATATCAACACGTTCAGGTTTCAAACAATTAAGTATGTTTTCAAAATGCATACTACCTCCAGCTCATTGCAAATTTGTGTGTGATGCGCTGAGGAAGCCTGCCTGCCTTTGAAGTTTGATGTAGCATAAAACGGTCATTTGAACGGTCATTCAACTCGGGCCTCTTTCTTGAGCTCCGACTTTCTGAAGTTTGCTGACGTCATTTGACCTTATATCTTTCCAGAGTTCCTAGTTGTCTTGAAAGCACCTCAAGATGCTGTAGCAGCAACTCTTCCGCTGTCTGACAGAATTTCCACTCAAAGCCTCTATCTGTATGCTGTACACGTGTGATAAGATACATTATGAATATACTGTACACACACGCCAATTTCATTCCACTAAATTATGCAAATTCACCTATAGACCGATAATCATGACCAGTCAAATGTATTTCCATCGATTAATAGACTAAAAAGCTTTATTTTGTAAGGGGATTATTTATTTATTTTTGACAATTGGCTGGCACCAATTTTATTTATTGTGTTTTCAAATTTTGTATTAGATAAAAGCTGGCCATTACCGGCGAACGGAAACCCTGTGTGTGTGAAAGTGGAAAGATATTATCTTATTATTTGCCTAGGTGGGAGTTTTGTGTTTCTGTGGTGTGTCTATGGGAGTTTTAGTTTGGCATGTGAATGGGGTGTGATGCTGTGTGATTGCCCTGCCTGTACCTTGTGTAAACTCTCCATGCATCTTACAGCTATTCTGGCCAGTTGAAAGGCAGGAAAGTGCACATGGTCCCTGAGAATGAGTTCCACCACAAGGAGCAGCCGGTGCGTAGCGCCACCACTGCCAGCCAGCTGAACGGCCCTGGCACCACAGCCAAGCCTGCCACCAACGCCAGCAAGATGGAGGAGGGAGCCTGCGAGGACGCTGGTGAGTGGGTCTGCCCTTCTGTCACACGATAAGCTGAAGGGGAAATATTAGAACCCCCCCCCCGACAGGTGTTATAGTTTGAATCAGCATGGGGACATTTGTTTTATTGAAAGGACCATTGTGTTCATGCTGTTGCTGTTTTGTGTTTTGGTAGACCGATCCAAGGATAAATCTCAGGGGACGGCGAAGCCAGTGAACAAAGCCAACAGCACAGTGGCCAAAGTGACCACCAGCAATGGGAATGGTGCTCCTAACAGGTAAGCATGGAGGCTAGCCAACAGAGGCCAACAACTATATTTATTTACTGTTCTCAACTATTACACTATTGCTCATTAATAAGTTGTTGTTTTTTTAAGAAAAGAAAAAGCAAGCTGAATAACAATCAATTGTTTGAATATTAGTCAGTCATTGAATCCCCAGACTGGAATCTAACAGCACTTTTAACTGGTTGATATTGTTAGGTTCTAAATTAATCTTGTAAAATTTCAGACAGTTGGTAAAGCTCAAAACAAGTATATTCACCCATTGGGTCATTCAGCTACACAGACAAAGACATATTCCTACCAGTGGTAGTATATATATGTCCCAATTTGAGTGGAGTCTCCCCCTTCTCATTAAATATTACATATTTATTACTAGGCAGGAAGTTAAGTGATGTGGGCAATAAACTGTTCCTTCTCCCTTAATGTGACCTGACCTCGGCCCCCCATTCCTCACTAAACCACATCTCTCCATCAGTGCCTGCCAACATGTGATTGCCTTTCCTTTAATCAGTACATTCCAGCTTAATTGCCTCCACCATATACAATCTTCCTACAGATATTAACTTCTGATGTAGAAACCAGACTATGGAACTCAATATTTCAATAGGATAGATACCTGATAATTAACGGTATTTAAAGTTCTGAGTCAGAACCCATCCATATAAAGTCTAGACATCTAAAGTTTTGCCTCATGTATTATTCTATCCACGTATTAAAGTATGATTCTATCCAGGTATTAAAGAAGGACTCTATGATTCTATCCAGGTATTAAAGAAAGGACTCTATGATTCTATCCAGGTATTAAAGTATGATTCTATCCAGGTATTAAAGTATGATTCTATCCAGGTATTAAAGTATGATTCTATCCAGGTATTAAAGAAGGACTCTATGATTCTATCCAGGTATTAAAGAAAGGACTCTATGATTCTATCCAGGTATTAAAGTATGATTCTATCCAGGTATTAAAGTATGATTCTATCCAGGTATTAAAGAAGGACTCTATGATTCTATCCAGGTATTAAAGAAAGGACTCTATGATTCTATCCAGGTATTAAAGTATGATTCTATCCACGTATTAAAGTATGATTCTATCCAGGTATTAAAGAAGGACTCTATGATTCTATCCAGGTATTAAAGAAGGACTCTATGATTCTATCCAGGTATTAAAGAAAGGACTCTATGATTCTATCCAGGTATTAAAGTATGATTCTATCCAGGTATTAAAGTATGATTCTATCCAGGTATTAAAGAAGGACTCTATGATTCTATCCAGGTATTAAAGAAAGGACTCTATGATTCTATCCAGGTATTAAAGTATGATTCTATCCAGGTATTAAAGAAGGACTCTATGATTCTATCCAGGTATTAAAGAAAGGACTCTATGATTCTATCCAGGTATTAAAGTATGATTCTATCCAGGTATTAAAGTATGATTCTATCCAGGTATTAAAGTATGATTCTATCCAGGTATTAAAGAAGGACTCTATGATTCTATCCAGGTATTAAAGTATGATTCTATCCAGGTATTAAAGTATGATTCTATCCACGTATTAAAGAAGGACTCTATGATTCTATCCAGGTATTAAAGAAGGACTCTATGATTCTATCCAGGTATTAAAGAAAGGACTCTATGATTCTATCCAGGTATTAAAGAATGACTATTATTCTATTCAGGAATTAAAGAATGACTCTATGATTCTATCCAGGTATTAAAGAAGGACTCTATGATTCTATCCAGGTATTAAAGAATGACTATGATTCTATCCAGGTATTAAAGAATGACTCTATGATTCTATCCAGGTATTAAAGAATGACTCTATGATTCTATCCAGGTATTAAATAATGACTCTATGATTCTATTCAGGTATTAAATAATAATTCTATCCAGGTATTAAATAATGATTCTATTCAGGTATTAAATAATGACTATGATTCTATCCAGGTATTAAAGAATGACTCTATGATTCTATTCAGGTATTAAATAATAATTCTATCCTGGTATTAAATAATAATTATATCCTGGTATTAAATAATGATTCTATTCAGGTATTAAAGAATGACTATGATTCTATCCAGGTATTAAAGAATGACTCTATAATTCTATCCAGGTATTAAATAATAATTATATCCAGGTATTAAATAATGATTCTATTCAGGTATTAAAGAATGACTATGATTCTATCCAGGTATTAAAGAATGACTCTATAATTCTATCCAGGTATTAAATAATAATTATATCCAGGTATTAAATAATGATTCTATCCAGGTATTAAAGAATGACTCTATAATTCTATCCAGGTATTAAATAATAATTATATCCAGGTATTAAATAATGATTCTATCCAGGTATTAAAGAATGACTCTATAATTCTATCCAGGTATTAAATAATAATTATATCCAGGTATTAAATAATGATTCTATCCAGGTATTAAAGAATGACTCTATAATTATATCCTGGTATTAAATAATGATTCTATTCAGGTATTAAAGAATGACTATGATTCTATCCAGGTATTAAAGAATGACTCTATAATTCTATCCAGGTATTAAATAATAATTATATCCAGGTATTAAATAATGATTCTATTCAGGTATTAAAGAATGACTATGATTCTATCCAGGTATTAAAGAATGACTCTATAATTCTATCCAGGTATTAAATGAATAATTATATCCAGGTATTAAATAATGATTCTATCCAGGTATTAAATAATGATTCTATCCAGGTATTAAAGAATGACTCTATGATTCTATCCAGGTATTAAATAATAATTATATCCAGGTATTAAATAATGATTCTATCCAGGTATTAAAGAATGACTCTATGATTCTATCCAGGTATTAAATAATAATTATATCCAGGTATTAAATAATGATTATATCCAGGTATTAAAGAATGACTCTATAATTCTATCCAGGTATTAAATAATAATTATATCCAGGTATTAAAGAATGACTCTATAATTCTATCCAGGTATTAAAGAATGACTCTATAATTCTATCCAGGTATTAAATAATAATCCAGGTATTAAATAATAATTATATCCAGGTATTAAATAATGATTCTATCCAGGTATTAAAGAATGACTCTATAATTCTATCCAGGTATTAAATAATAATTATATCCAGGTATTAAATAATGATTCTATCCAGGTATTAAAGAATGACTCTATAATTCTATCCAGGTATTAAATAATAATTATATCCAGGTATTAAATAATGATTCTATCCAGGTATTAAAGAATGACTCTATAATTCTATCCAGGTATTAAATAATAATTATATCCAGGTATTAAATAATGATTCTATCCAGGTATTAAAGAATGACTCTATGATTCTGTCCAGGTATTAAATAATAATTATATCCAGGTATTAAATAATGATTCTATCCAGGTATTAAAGAAGGACTATGATGTTTTTCCCCTCTAAGTGTAGGGGAAGAGGAAGTTGAATCAGTCTCGGCTTTTGCTCATCTGCACATCATTGCATGTTGTCAATGTTGAACTCTGAACAATGTCCATTCTGTTTCCCTCGCAGCACCAAAGCCATCAAAGAGAGGGATGACAAAGAAAAGAGTGGGAAGGAGAAAAAAGAGAAGAAGGAGAAGACTCCAGGCAGCACTCCAGAGACAAAGGGGGAGAGCCGGCGGGAGAAGCAGAGGGACGAGAGAGGAGCAGCCGGCAAGGAGGAGCGGGCGCCACGAGAGGGTAAGGAGAAGACGCCCAAGGCAGACCGGGACAAGCAGAAGGCGGAGGAGAAGAGCAACAAAGAGGACAACAAGGCCAAAGCCGGCAACGGAGAGCCCAAGGAGCTGTCCAGGGAGCGCGACACTGGAGCCAAGGAGTCCAAGACTAAGGAGAAGGGAGGAGACCAGAGTAAGGAGAAGGGAGGAGACAGGAGTGCTGTGTCCGGATCCCTCAAGTCTCCAGTTCCCCGATCTGAATCTGCTGAATCTGAGAGGGGTAGGCAACCTGACCGCCAACACTGGCTCTGCACTTATACTGTTTCTGCTGATTGTCAGTGGGTAATCACAGCTACTAGTTTGAATGTTGAAATGAGAACTCAATTTAATCCTCTTGGTCATATTTTCCAGATCACAAAAGGCGAAAAGTCGATACCCACTCTTCACCATCCCACTCTTCCTCTGTTAAGGTTAGTATGGCCTGAGGAAAGCTGAGCCCGTGTTTCTTCCCTTTCCGCCGGAGCGTTCCCAACTGTTGCGTGTTCCATCGGCCCTCAAGATCATCGAGGAGAGTTCTCATACACACAGGAAAGCCCCATCTGGCATCCCCTTCGTAAACCATGGGAGTTTGGAAAGAATTCCATTTGGACTTTTCCTTAATATATTTCCTGATTGGGGATAATCATCAAGGACTTAGCCAAGAGAATAATGTATATATTGATTATTTGAAATATAAATTTATTTTAATGTGAAGGAAAGCAGTAAAAGTGCCTTGGAGAAGAGAGGAATTTTTGAGTTTCTATATCCCCCACCCTTTTTCTCTTTTTGAGAGCAATATTTTTCCTCAAGTAAAATTGCTTCCGAAGTCATGAGATTTTTAGTTTTTTGCTGGCAAAACTGAAAAGAAGATTTATTTAGATTTTTCCCTGTGTAAGATCCCTGGTATTTTTCCCGTTCAAAATGGCACCCAAGATTAAGAGTTTTTTCCCCCCCATTTTCTGCAAGCTGAGAAGATTTCTTTGTTGAAGTGGCGTGACGTGTTTTTCTTTTCCTTTGAATCTGCGGGAATCCAGCGGGGGGCGGTGGGCTGAGTCCGGAGTCGCACAGTGTCTTCAGAAGAAGTCTCGGTATCTGCTGTTAGCTCTGATCTGTTAAAACAGCCCGCATGCAGCCTCAGTCTGTACCTACGCTTCCACTCAAGATGTGTATGCAGTCAGTCGCTCCTGTGGCCCCCCCTACAACCACCAACCCCCCACCTCAACACCCCTCAGCACCTTGTCGCACACGCAGTGGGAACCCCAGGCACCACCAGCACCCAGGCCCACAGAGAGCAAGAGAGGAGAGCCAGAGCCTCAGTTTTGCACCAGCCAAAAGTACAGGAGGAAAATAAAGCCTGCCTACCGCCACAGAAAGTGCGAGAGGGAGAGAGAAAGTGTGGGCGAAGCCTTCTGGATCTGCTGGAGCGTTGCCTAAACCGCTGGAAGCTTGTGATAGGTCTTAATGTTTACTACCAACCAGAGAGATAGGCTCCCTGTGTCTTATCCATTCTCAACTGTAAGTGACAACAACAGAGTGCTAAAACCTAGGAGAGCAGAGCACACATGAAATTCAATTAATTTGTCAGATACACACACTCAGTTCAGTTGTTTTGTAGATTTACACCACATGCACTATAAACAGTGTTCTGTAGGCCTCTTTGAGATGCTGCATTTAATTCCAGACAATTTTTTGTAGAAGAAAAATCACACACACTTTCATCTCACTTCTCAGGGTTTTTCTAATGTAAAGCTGATGAGACGACCCCTGTTAAAGATAAATGAACCCTCCTCTCTGTTAATAACCTTGTGAAAGCCTTAGTCCTTGAAGGTCAAGGGGGAAGGAAGTGTGACGTCGGTCCGTCCAGCCCCTGAAACCCCCGTCCTCCTGACTCTCCTGACCTGCTGTCTGACAACCCCCCCCAGCTCATCTGTCATCTCCATTCATTCCTACAGGACAATAGCAACGAACCCAAGGACTCTGCATCCAAGGTTTGGACTCCTCCTAAACATTACTCTATCACTATTCACCTTGACTGTTATCTTCATTCTCTTTCTCCAAGTGCCATGAGGAGGGGGTCAGTTAGAAGGACTTTGATGATTACACTTATTGAATGTGAAAATGTACAATTTTGCAGACAGTGTCCAAATAAATCTGACTTGCATAAGAAGTCATTGCTGAATAGTGAAACCTGAGATATTACCTTAGATCAGGCTTGCCTGTTTAAGTCCACTCTGTACCAGGCAGCCAGACGTCCACACTAAATGTTGATGAGTTCAGTGTAGTCATGGGAAAGATTAGAGAGACTGTCCAGGACGGCAGACTGTTGTGTGAAAAGGTCCTGATTGTGCCACCGGGGAGAAGAGACGGGGAAAGGGCAGAATTTTAAGCGGGCGGCGTTTCTTCCTCTGCCTGTGATCACTTTGTAAGGCCGTCTCTGATGCCTGCCCGGGCGGAGGCTCATTAGCTATGCGTGTGATGTGCTGTGGAAACACTGAGAAAAAGAATGTAATCCTCTATTGAGCCCACATATCGGACCTGTCTCTCTAGTTCTCTCTCACACACGCCTTCATCCACCCGACTCTGTTCCATATTGATTTCTGATAGACGTTTAAAGCAAAACATTAATCGTCTTCATTACACTCTAGGTTTTTTGAGCTTGTTTTAAGACCAAACAAAGCCTGCCATTCCTTTTCAGCACCTAAACCCCTATAAGCCTTAGTCCATATGTATTGGGTTCTTCTCACATCAGCCATAACTCAGTTGTTCTTCTGTCGAGATTCTCCCTCTCTCCCCCTGCAGACAGAGCTAGAGATGGTCAGATGAATCATTCATACAGCAGGTACACGGTTGGCTTGTTAAATTTGTATCAAGTTAGACAGCAGCACAGATAGCAGTGCTCTGCTGTCAGCGGACAGTGCTAGTCTGCTATTCTGTTCTACCCTCCATGGTCCAGACTCACATCCCCGTTCTACCTGGTTCACTGTGAAGTTATTGGGATGATGTCTATGCTCTCTTGATAGAGCTGCAGTCACTGCTGACCTGGTTGTTGAGGAGGGAGATGTTTGGGGTCTGAATACTGATAATGATAGACCATACTTCTCCTCTGACCACCGAGTTAGGGATAGAGTTTAACTTTGTAGTGTCAATCTTGTTAAAATGTTCCTGATGTTCCATTGTACTACACTGAACAAAAACATAAACGCAATGTGTAAAGTGATGGTCTCATGTGTAATGAGCTGAAATAAAAGGACCCAGAAATGTTCCATACACACAATGTTTTCTCAATTTTGTGATCTCAAATGTGTTTACATCCCTGTTAGTGAGCCTTTCTCCTTTGCCAAGATAATACATCCACCTGACCGGTGTGGTATATCAAGAAGCTGATTAAACAGCATGATTATTACACAGATGCACCTTGTGTAACCGAAAGGTTGCTGGATCGAATCTCCGAGCTGACAAGGTAAAAATCTGTCGTTCTGCTCCTGAGCAAGGCAGTTAACCCACTGTTCCCCAGCTGCCGAAGACGTGGATGTTGATTAAGGTACCCCCCCGCACCTCTCTGATTCAGAGGGGTTGGGTTAAATGCGAAAGACACATTTCAGTTGAAGGCATTCAGTTGTACAACTGACTAGTTAACCACCTTTCCCCTTAGCTGGGGATAATAAAATGCTACTGTAAAATGTGCAGTTTTTTCAACAACACAATTCCACAGATATCGGACGATTTGAGGGAGTGTGCAATTGGCATACTGACTGCAGGAATGTCCACCAGAGCTGTTGCCAGAGAATTCAATGTTCATTTCTCAACCGTAAGCCGCCTCCAACATCATTTTACAGAATTTGGCAGTAAATCCAACCAGCCTCACCACCACAGACTATGTGTAACCACGCCAGCCCAGGACCTCCACATCCAGCTTCTTCACCTGCGGGATTGTCTGAGACCAGCCACTCAGACAGCTGATGAAACTGCGTTTGCAATACCGAAGAATTTCTGCACAAACTGTCAGAAACCGTCTCAGGGAAGCTCATCTGAGTGCTCGTCGTCCTCACCAGGGTCTTGAACTGACTACAGTTTGGCTTCATAACCGACTTCAGTGGGCAAATACTCACCTTTGATGACCACTGGCACATTGGAGAAGATTACTCTTCACGGTTGATTCCCGGTTTCAACTGTACCGGGCAGATGGCAGACAAGCGTGTATGGCGTCGTGTGGGTGAGCGGTTTGATGTCAACGTTGTGATCAGAGTGCCCCATGGTGGCAGTGGGGTTATGGGCGGACATAAGCTAGGGTCAACGAACACAATTTGCATTTTATCGATGGCGATTTGAATGCACAGAGATACCATGGCAAGATTCTGAGGCCCATTGTGCCATTCATCCACCACCATCACCTCATCTTTCAGCATGATAATGCACGGCCCCATGTCACAAAGATCTGTACTCAATTCCTGGATGCTGAACATGTCCCAGTTCTTCCGTGGCCTGCATACTCAACAGACATGTCACCCTTTGAGCATGTTTGGGATGCTCTGGAGCGACGTGTACGACAGCGTGTTCCAGTTCCCGGCAATATCCAGCAAATTTGTACAGCCATTGAAGAAGAGTAGGACAACATTCCACAGGCCACAGTCAACAGCCTGATCAACTCGCACTGCATGAGGCAAATGGTGGTCACACCAGATACTGACTAGTTTTCTGATCTACGACCCTACCTTTTTTTTAAAGATATCTTATCAATTTATTTAAATTGACTGATTTCCTTATATTAACTATAACTTTTTCTATGCGTTCCCTGGAGATTTTCCTCCAGGAACGGTCAGACACTTAGCGGTTCATTTATATGATCAGCAACACATAGTATGTACAGTTTCTGCCTCGGCATATGGACTTATTTTAAGTTTATTGGCTTAATAGGCACACACACACACTGAGGAGAACAGGCAGGTTTCAGCACACACATTTCAAGGCATCCTCCAGTAAGTGCACAATGCCATACAATGTATGTAAAAAAATATATATATATATATATATAATATATTTTAGTCTGTGTTTGTTTGTTTGATTTGTATGCTCATTCCTTACAGCACCACATCACCTACAATTCGGTCTCGCGGTCCAAGAGCAGAGAGAGGGAGACGGACCAGAAAGAGTCAGAGAATACCCGGGGCCGTTCCAAAGAGAAGAAGACCGAAGACAAGGACCGAAAGGACAGAAAGAGAGTGAGTATTTGAGAGGGCAAGGGAGGGATTTAAAGGTGGACTTCAATGGGGAAAGGAGTGTTCTTATCTGATCTGGTGCTTGCTCTCATCTTGGTTTGATATACAACTTAAAATCCAACTACTTCTAACTTATATGTTATAGTTTTGCATAGATTGTCAAGACTAGTGAGATTCTAATGGTTGACCGTCCTTAAAGGACCCCCCCAGAGGAAGTTGTTGCTGCGATTTTGACTTAATTTCCTGTCCTAGAGAGTTTAGGTTCCACCTCAGAAGAAGTCAGTCCATGCTCATGATTCTCACAAGGGAAGTGAAATGATGGGTATAGTGACATAGCTCATGATCATTCACACCTCAAATGACATGTACAGTGCCTTCAGAAAGTATTCACACCCCTTGAAAGCCTGCATTTTAAATGGATTAAATAGAGATTTTGTCACTGGTCTACACAATACCCCATGTCAAAGTGGAATGATGTTTTTAGACATGTTTACAAATTAATGAAAAGTTGAAATGTCTTCAGTCAGTAAGTATTCAACCCCTTTGTTATGGCAAGCCTAAATAAGTTCAGGAGTAAACATTTGCTTAACAAGTCCCATAATAAGTTGCATGGACTCATCTTGTGTGCAATAATAGTGTTTAACATTATTTAAATGACTACCATATCTCTGTATACAACACATGTAACTTTTATGCTTAAAAGAAATAGCGCTAAGCACAGAGGAAAATCTAGTTCAGTCTGCTTTCCAACAGACACTGGGAGACAAATTCACGTTTCAGCAGGCCAATAACCTTAAACACAAGGCCAAATATACACTGGAATTGCTTACCAAGATGACATTGAATGTTCCTGTGGCCTAGTTACAGCTTCAACTTAAATTAGCTTGAAAATCTATGGCAAGACTTGACTATGGCTGTCCAAAAATGGTAAATGGAGCCTGACTCATTAAAAAAAACATGTTTTTTAAGAATAATAGGGAAATATTGTACACTTCAGGCGTACAACGCTCTTTTGGACTTACCCAGAAAGACTCCCAGCTGTAATCGCTGCCAAAGGTGATTCTAACATGTATTGACTCAAGGGGTTGAATAGTTATCTAATCAAGATATATTAGTGTTTTTTACTTTACTTTTATAAAAATAAACATTTATTTTTCTCCCGCTTCGTAACACAACACAATTTTGGAAAAGTAATGGAGTGTGAATACTTTCAGAAGGCACTGTAACTATATGTTTCTTAAATTTTCTTCTTGGTGGCTTTTCATTATCTGCCTGTTCATTATCTGGATAGACACTTATGGTACTATATTTATTTCTCAACTTTCCTAGTATTAAGCACATTGCTTATCTTTACAACAGGAGTATAGCCTACCTGGCTGGTATGAAAATGAACCACAAGAAAAGTGCCCTCCATTCGCTATTTAAGTGCATAATTTTTCCTCTGCCCCTGTTTCTAGACAGGTGCATGATAATGATCCATTCTAAATCAAAACAAATTTCACACATGTATATATTATTTAGTAAATGTAAAGACAAGATTAAATCAAGAATAGTGTGATGGGTGACAATATTAGCCTATCACTTGTGAATTATATATTATCACTTGTGAATGATGCCCAGTTTAAGGAAAGCAATGTATTTTTTTTGCGGCTTTTTCGAATCATAGTCGCACACTTCACGTAGCCTGTTTTGATAAGGTTTGTAATCACAACTAAATTGGCCAAATAACTTCTTAAAATTACACACATGAATCCGCTTTACATGGGGTGTAGAGCCTAACTACAATATAAGCAGCGCGTGACTTTCAAGTTTGTGGAAGATCATTTTCACCATAGAAATGCACCTTTATAATAAAAGCATTACATGCATAATTGCATTTGCGGTCACTTTAGATAAACTAATTGTAACATTCGCGCTTATAGCCTACTGCCGTGTGCGCATTGCTGCACTTATAATGTGAAGAAATAGCCTAATAGCTTATCAACATTTTAAGCTAAACGTTCTGATCTGTTGTGTCAGCCTCATTGATGCTAGTGGTTGTATTAATTTGGGATCTATCGCATCCCACAACTGTCCCAGACTTTGTTTGGAATATTTATTTCTTGCGCAGAGGTTGGCCCCCTGAGTGGCGCAGCGGTCTAAGGTACTGCATCACAGCGCTTGAGGCGCCACTATAGGCCCTGGTTCGATCCCAGGCCGGCCAGCTGTGACCGGTCGACCCATGAGGAGGCGCACAATTGGCCCAGCGTCGTTGGAGTAAGGGGAGGTTTTGGCCGGCCGGGATTTCCTTGTCCAATCGCAACCTAGTGACTAGTGACCTTGTGGCGGGCCGGGTGCCTGCGAGGTGACTTTAGTGGCCAGCTGAATGTGTTTACTCTGACACATTGGTGCGGCTAGCTGCTGGGTTAAGCGAGAAGTGTGTCAAGAAGCATTGCGGCTTGGCAGGGTTGTGTTTCGGTGGACGCATGGCTCTCGACCTTCGCCTCTCCCGAGTCTGTAGGGGAGTTGCAGCGATGGGACAAGACGAACTACCAATTTGGATACCACAAAAGGGAGAGAAAAAAAAGGGTAAAGAAAAAACCTTGTGTACTTTGGGGATTGATTGACATAGGTTAATGCTTTTGCTGTTCGTTAGGCCGACTCACCTTGTTGGCTGATGAAAATGTTGACAGTTCTTCTAATACCTTCAATATGCACCTCGGGAATTGGATAAGGACACGCGCAGTTGCGTCCCCGATGTGTCCGTCTTCACTTGTAGCCTGTGAGAGAGACCCGATCACCTGATGGAGAGCCTTGTGAGTGAGATGAGAGGTGCTTCGGGAGCAGGCAGCACTCAAGGAGAAGGGCTCGAAAAGGCATGGATTTCTTTTTACGGTGCATTATGGCCACACAAAGGGGATGCCGCTGGGAAATTTGAGGCATTATCAAGTGCTTCTCAAAAAACATTGTCGGAGTCGCATCATGCAGCCTTACAATGTATTAAAAATCAAAACATATAGCCCAACGTTTGTAGAACAATTACAGCTATATTAATAACTAAATTAAGCATGTGGGAATACCCATTTCTTTGTTAACCTTTCAACACAGAATAGTCGCATGTGTGCACTCCCTCAAATCGTTTAGAGAAAATATCCTTTCTATTTTAGTCAGCTCTGTTCATTTGTATTCTTTATACTATAAAATAATGTCATGGAATTCTAAGCAAATCTTGTCTGCTAAATATTATTTTATTTTACCTTTATTTAACTAGGCAAGTCGGTTAAGAACAAATTCTTATTTTGAATGACTGCCTAGGAACAGTGGATTAACTGCCTTGTTCAGGGGCAGAACGACAGATTTTTTACCTTGTCAGCTCAGGGATTTGATCTTGCAACCTTCCGATTACTAGTCCAACGCTCTAACCACAAGGCTCCCTGCCGCCTCAAAATGAACTAGTGTAGCCCACAGCAATATGGCATAGCCAGATCAGGGCCTAACATAAGGACAACTCAGTACGCTATTCTGTTCTTCTGAAATAGACTACATTTTCTTCATATCATGCTTCTTTAGACCTGTCTAAAATAAATATTGGATTTATTGTGAAAGTGTAGGCTATATTACACGGATTTATTAGACTTTTTAAAATGTACATGTTCCAAAGGTCTGCATCAGTGGCTTGTAGGCTATATGTGGAAGCCAGGAGATGCTAAGTGTGTTTAATTAACGGCCAATTGCCGTGAGACTGACAGTTATTTGCTTGACCGCCACATCCCTGCTGGTGTGGACATTTTTATTGTTTTCCATCTTTTTTTTAGGACCATGTGACCACTGACCGTGAGATGAGCCTAGAATCCAAACGCAGAAAAGATGAAAATGGAACCAGTAAGTTAGCTCCCTGTACATAACAACCATAGATTAAAACTTAAATATGGATACGATCAATATTCATGCTGGGTTCTTCCTCTTCTCGCCCAGATTCCTCCAACAAACACAGCAAGAGCGCCAGTCCCTCCTCAGACTCCCCGGTCTCGGCTGACAAAGAGAAGACCAAGAGGTCCAAGTCCTCCAGCAAGGAAAAGGGAGAGTCTACTAAACCTGAGAGAAACTCTTCCGGGGGCAAGAAGGTACGTAGTGCTGCCCTTGTCCTTGACCCTAGCAGAACACAACACAGTGCTCCCGGGGAGGAGCCGTAGTCTCTCATAGTTTGTTTTGTTTTTGTTGCTGCTCAGTCAAACGGTTAAGCTGTGATGGTTTTGGCCCAGTGTTTTTGTTGCTGCTCAGTCAAAGCGGTTAAGCTGTGATGGTTTTGGCCCAGTGTGTTTGTTGCTGCTCAGTCAAAGCGGTTAAGCTGTGATGCTTTTGGCCCAGTGTGTTTGTTGCTGCTCAGTCAAAGCGGTTAAGCTGTGATGCTTTTGGCCCAGTGTGTTTGTTGCTGCTCAGTCAAAGCGGTTAAGCTGTGATGGTTTTGGCCCAGTGTTTTTGTTGCTGCTCAGTCAAAGCGGTTAAGCTGTGGTGTTTTTGTTGCTGCTCAGTCAAAGCGGTTAAGCTGTGATGGTTTTGGCCCAGTGTTTTTGTTGCTGCTCAGTCAAAGCGGTTAAGCTGTGATGGTTTTGGCCCAGTGTTTTTGTTGCTGCTCAGTCAAAGCGGTTAAGCTGTGATGCTTTTGGCCCAGTGTTTTTGTTGCTGCTCAGTCAAAGCCGTTAAGCTGTGATGCTTTTGGCCCAGTGTTTTTGTTGCTGCTCAGTCAAAGCGGTTAAGCTGTGGTGTTTTTGTTGCTGCTCAGTCAAAGCGGTTAAGCTGTGATGGTTTTGGCCCAGTGTGTTTGTTGCTGCTCAGTCAAAGCGGTTAAGCTGTGATGGTTTTGGCCCAGTGTTTTTGTTGCTGCTCAGTCAAAGCAGTTAAGCTGTGATGGTTTTGGCCCAGTGTTTTTGTTGCTGCTCAGTCAAAGCGGTTAAGCTGTGATGCTTTTGGCCCAGTGTTTTTGTTGCTGCTCAGTCAAAGCCGTTAAGCTGTGATGCTTTTGGCCCAGTGTTTTTGTTGCTGCTCAGTCAAAGCGGTTAAGCTGTGATGCTTTTGGCCCAGTGTTTTTGTTGCTGCTCAGTCAAAGCGGTTAAGCTGTGATGGTTTTGGCCCAGTGTTTTTGTTGCTGCTCAGTCAAAGCGGTTAAGCTGTGATGCTTTTGGCCCAGTGTGTTTGTTGCTGCTCAGTCAAAGCGGTTAAGCTGTGATGCTTTTGGCCCAGTGTGTTTTTTGCTGCTCAGTCAAAGCGGTTAAGCTGTGATGCTTTTGGCCCAGTGTGTTTGTTGCTGCTCAGTCAAAGCCGTTAAGCTGTGATGGTTTTGGCCCAGTGTGTTTGTTGCTGCTCAGTCAAAGCGGTTAAGCTGTGATGCTTTTGGCCCAGTGTGTTTGTTGCTGCTCAGTCAAAGCGGTTAAACTGTGATGCTTTTGGCCCAGTGTTTTTGTTGCTGCTCAGTCAAAGCCGTTAAGCTGTGATGGTTTTGGCCCAGTGTGTTTGTTGCTGCTCAGTCAAAGCGGTTAAGCTGTGATGCTTTTGGCCCAGTGTTTTTGTTGCTGCTCAGTCAAAGCCGTTAAGCTGTGATGGTTTTGGCCCAGTGTTTTTGTTGCTGCTCAGTCAAAGCGGTTAAGCTGTGATGCTTTTGGCCCAGTGTTTTTGTTGCTGCTCAGTCAAAGCGGTTAAGCTGTGATGCTTTTGGCCCAGTGTGTTTGTTGCTGCTCAGTCAAAGCGGTTAAACTGTGATGCTTTTGGCCCAGTGTTTTTGTTGCTGCTCAGTCAAAGCCGTTAAGCTGTGATGGTTTTGGCCCAGTGTGTTTGTTGCTGCTCAGTCAAAGCGGTTAAGCTGTGATGCTTTTGGCCCAGTGTTTTTGTTGCTGCTCAGTCAAAGCCGTTAAGCTGTGATGGTTTTGGCCCAGTGTGTTTGTTGCTGCTCGGTCAAAGCCGTTAAGCCGTGATGCTTTTGGCCCAGTGTGTTTTTTGCTGCTCGGTCAAAGCTGTTAAGCTGTGATGCTTTTGGCCCAGTGTGTTTTTTGCTGCTCGGTCAAAGCCGTTAAGCCGTGATGGTTTTGGCCCAGTGTGTTTTTTGCTGCTCAGTCAAAGCGGTTAAGCTGTGATGGTTTTGGCCCAGTGTTTTTGTTGCTGCTCAGTCAAAGCGGTTAAGCTGTGATGGTTTTGGCCCAGTGTGTTTGTGCATCTTCTCTGGTCCTTTAAAATAAGTAAAGAAACTGGGCTGCTGCTGCAGATGAATAATTGAACCAGCACCAACATCACATATGTGCATATAGGAACTATTGGCCAAATGTGCTGTATATACATAGTTTGTAGCCAACACATTGGTGCCCCGGTGTACTCTGTGCCACTGGTGGCAGTAGTGATGTTTTGATTGACACGTGTGTTTCCTGCCTGCTGTTAAAGGAGTCTAGGCATGACAAAGACAAACCTGACAAGAAGGAGAAGAGGGACAGCAGTGGCGGAAAGGAAGAGAAAAAACAATATCCTTCAATGTTTTGAGTAACGCTTTAGAACTGAAATTATGGAATTAATTTCTGCAGCCATAGTATTTGGTGTAATTATCATTGTATTACCTTGAGTACTGTATATATTTCAATTTCATTTATTCAAGGCAACGACCAGCACAAAATATTGTGTCTTTAAAGAAATGGCTATTATCTCACAGGGGCATGTTATTTACCCAACTACCTTGTGCTAGATTTCCTGTTGATCTCTGTAGTAGGTATCCAACAAGTGAAATGAAGGAGAAGGTTTTCCTTAATGGTGGTACTCATAAGTCCTCCGACAAGCACAGATAATGTGTTCTAGGTCAGTCAGCGAAGGTAAGTAGTAATGGAATACTACACTGAACAAAAATATAAACGCAACAATTTAAAGATTTTACTGAGTTACAGTTCATATGAGGAAATCAGTCAATTTAAATAAATTAATTTGCCCCTAATCTATGGATTTCACATAACTGGGATTACAGATATGCATCTGTTGGTCACAGAAACCTTAACAAAACAAAAAAAGTAGTGGTGTGGATCAGAAAACCAGTCAGTATCTGGTGTGACCACCATTTGCCTCATGTAGTGGGACATCTCCTTCGGATAGAGTTGATCAGGCTGTTGATTGTGGCCTGTGGAATGTTGTCCCACCTGTCCCACTTCAATGGCTGTGTGAAATTGCTGGATATTGTCAGGAACTGGAACACGGTGTCATACACATCGATCCAGAGCATCCCAAACATGCTCAATGGGTGACATGTCTGTTGAGTTTGCAGGTCATGGAAGAACTGGGACATTTTCAGCTTCCAGGAATTGTGTACAGATCCTTGCAACATGGGGCCTTGCATTATCATGCTGAAAGATGAGGTGATGGTGGTGGATGAATGGCACAACAATGGGCCTCAGGAGCTCGTCACGGTATCTCTCTGCATTCAATCCGCTCGCCTACACGACGCTGTCTGCCAGGTATAGTTGAAACCGGGATTCATCTGTGAAGAGCTCACTTCTCCAGCGTGCCAATGGCCATTGATGTTGAGAATTTGTCCACTGAAGTGGGTTACGACACCAAACTGCAGTCAGGTCAAGACCTTGGTGAGGACGAAGAGCACGCTGAGATGGTTTCTGACAGTTTGTGCAGAAATTCTTTGGTTGTGCAAACCCACAGTTTCATCAGTTGTCCGGGTGGCTGGTCTCAGATGATCCCGCAGATGAAGAAGCCTGATGTGGAGGTCCTGGGCTGGTGCGGTTACGTGTGGTCTGCGGCTGTGAAGCCGGCTGGGTGTACTGCCAAATTCTCTAAAAGGACGTTATGGTAGGGAAATTAACATTCAATTCTCTGGCAACAGCTCTAGTGGACATTCCTGCAGCCAGCATGCCAATTGCACACTCCCTCAAACTTGAGTTATCTCTGGCATTGTGTTGTGTGACACAACTGTACATTTTAGTGTGGCCTTTTATTGTCCCCAGCACAAGGTGCACTTGTGTAATGATCATGCTGTTCAATCAGCTTCTCGATATGCCACACCTGTCAGTTCGGTGGATTATCTTGGCAAAGGAAAATACTCATTAACAGGGATGTAAACTAATGTGTGCACAAATATTTGAGAGAAATAAGCTTTTTGTGTGTATGGAACATTTCTGGGATATTTTATTTCAGCTCATGAAACATGGTACCAACACTTTACATGTTGCGTTTATATTTTTGTTCAGTATAATTGAGAAATTAATTTACATCATCCCAATTTAACATAATTACCTTTTGACTATCAAATGTTTGTGTGATTTGGTCAGTGTCTAAAACGTATCTTATTTCTTCCTTTCCTTCCTTTCCCTCCCCTTCCCACCTGTGGGCTGCAGCAGACCTGGAGAAGCCGTGCTTTTTACCCAGACAGTCACCCTCCCTCATCCTGTACCACGTTGTTAACTAGTGCTCTATTTTCTCTGCCTTGTTCATTCTGAGAGGAGGCCGCATCTCAAATGTTACTCTCATTTCTGCCTGTGTTGTTTCCGTTGTAACTGCCCGCAAGACATGTTAGTTGTAGTGTTTGGAACTTGCAGATCTATTCTTCTATTTTTCATTTCAGTGTGTTTCAGTAACCAGGTATTTGTTTTATTTTTAACTTTTGAATATTGGCACAATGTGCTATTCAAATCACAAAATGATATTCTACTCAGAAAGACAACTGGTAACTGTATTAAACGCTCTCTTGAAATCATCAGGTCATACATTCGATAATCAAACGCTTGATGAAAAAATGCACCTGTTTTATGTTGTCAGGTTCCTCCCCTACGGCTTGTTTTATTGGCATTAATAGACACTTTCCATATTTGCTTTTGCCTCATTTAGGGTTACATGTCTATTTATTTCTCCTTTTTAGCCAAGCAAGTCTTTAGGCAAAGATTGAGTGAAATGATACAAATGACCAGTTTGTATATTATGTGTACAATAATAAAGAAGGTAACATGTAAGTCATGTCATATCTGTTATGTTTATTTTTTGATGTCCCCTTGCTATGTCCATTATGCGATTGTGTGTTATCAGGTTTTTAAATCATTTGTAAAATGACAGTTACTCCTTGAAGCAAATATAATTGTAAAAATGTCAAAGCTTTGTACTCCAAATACAAATGTTTCAGAAACAACTTTTTGGAGTTTTTATCTGCTGTACTCGACAAGTGTATGCTTTTTTTAAACTAATAAATGATAGTTTTCCTAGTGAGCCATTCGTGTCTGGTGTTCTTTTCTTTTTTTAATGGGGTTATGTGCCATTCCACATCCCTTCTTACAGTTAAGCTGACGTAACAGAATGTTCAGTAGGTCAGCTGCTGATATAATACAGTTCTGAAATCAAGTATTTACTCCAAAGTATTGCCTTCTACATTGACACAACTCTAGACTTCCTCTAAGTTAGAAAGTGTCAAGTTCCCACACTGAAGTTGTCCACAGAGAGAAATCTAAATCTTGCACAGAGAGAAATCTAAATCTTGCACAGAGAGAAATCTAAACCTTGCACAGAGAGAAATCTAAACCTTGCACAGAGAGAAATCTAAACCTTGCACAGAGAGAAATCTAAACCTTGCACAAAGAGAAATCTAAACCTTGCACAAAGAGAAATCTAAACCTTGCACAGAGAGAAATCTAAACCTTGCACAGAGAGAAATCTAAACCTTGCACAGAGAGAAATCTAAACCTTGCACAGAGAGAAATCTAAACCTTGCACAGAGAGAACTCTCCAGTGTTCCGCAGGGATGTACAGCCTATAGGGAATGCTGCTACAGTTTATTTTCTGATATGTACAGAAAGCTCTTAAATACATTACAAATGTATTAGTCTAGTGTTCAGACAAGGCTTCCAGTCTTGTTGATACTTTACAGTGGAAAGCATTCTCTTTTTCCTCTTTCCCTCAGTGTTTTAGCTTGGTTGTAAATCATACATGAGTTATTTGGCTTTACATTATTTATCACACAAAAGCCCCAGACCAACTTCTGTCCAGTCTGGCAATCCTGCTATTTTCTACCTGGCTGGCAAGGCACTCTGCTGCTATTCCTCTATACTGGAAATACCCCTTTCTCACTGGAAATATCCTTTGCGGTATAGTGCATTGTCATGAAATAATTGCTCACAAATACCATTTGACTGTACTTCAGGGCAATCCATATGCATTGTCCATATTGCGTTATTCTCTGCCCGTTTCAAGATAATGCTTGGAGGCTGGCAAGTTGGCTGGATAAATGGCTGGTTAATATTTCCTGGTTTCTTCCTGTGTGATATGTGGTGCAGTAGGATTGCTGGCGATATGAGGATGATGAAATATATTGTTCCTGTATGACAAAGAATACCATTCAACATCTTAAGAATATTTAAAAAAGAAAAAAAACATTTTTAAATCCGTTTTTATTTACAAAAATGTAATAAAATTCTTTGTACAGAACCTCACTAACAAGGTTCAGTATGTCCAGACATGCAGTTCTTGTTATCACTATGCAGCTTGGGAGTTTTCTCATTGCTGAGATGCAGTTACAAATAAAAGAACTGAAAGGATCAAATGAGTTCTAAAGTAGAGATTGTTGACTTCCTAGGGTCTGCTTTCGGTTGCAGTTTGGTCAAGTGATCACCTCTTCCACATGCGTTTTACTTGGGTAAAAATGATGAGAAGCTTTCATTTAATAAAATCAAACTAAACAAATATACGTTTCTTCACATTTATGGTCGTCCGTGGTTCATAAAGAATTCTCATATTCATCATCAGTTTTGTCTTGGGTGTGTCTTCAAAGTATAGTGGATCACAGTTTTGGCAGAAACATTCAAACATAAATACTCGTTGTATTCTTCTGATCTCTCTCTCTCCACTCTCAGGGCTCATCATTCACTCCATAATCTCAACAGAAAACAAACGGGTACAAAGAAAGTCATGTAAATCCCAACCAGATACAGATACAGTGCTGTTATTTACCCAGCATGTTCATATAATAGAGAGCTCCCTCTTTAAAGATATCATTGGATTACATTGCAATAAGACTTACATTTATAAAGCTTTTTCCATTTTAATGTGTAAGAAATGTAGCAGATTTTTGATTAGGAGGAGTACTTAAACCTTTTATATATTGTCAAAAGGGGTGTGCTGTTTATAACCAAACACCTATTATGCTTGGTAGTCCTATACTGTAAATATCCAAGTGTTCTCTACAACTGTTCTCTGTTCAATCCAAAAAAAACAGTTACAATAAGACACCATATGTGTTTTAAAACCTATCACATCTTCATAAAATCTGTTTTCAATTGAACATTTTTGGCAGTAGTGACAAATGTGACCCAAGTTAAATATTGCATTTGTTTTAACCAGTCATGTTATGCTGCTGCCATGATAAAATGTCAGTTTGTCCATCAGGCTCTGAGAAAATTGACAGCACCTAAGACATTTTGAATAATCAAGGTTTCAAAGGTTTCAAATTATGCACATTTTTTAAATACAGAACGAGGGTACAATATTGTAATTTTCTATTGATCCTATCCTATTGATTGAAGTTTATCTTAGATTATTATATGACATTGAACATAATTGTATAGTAAAATAGGCAGTTGACTAGTACGTTAAATAAAACAAACAAAACAATTGTCAATGTTTTACCACTAAAATATGCCTGTAAAGGATTGAAATGACTTAAAATGTTCTCTGGGACAAGTTTCTTAATGGCAAGTAATGGCATTTTTTTTCATCAAAATAATTAAACAAAAACTAACCCACGTATATAGATTACAACAGTATCAATGTTTTCTTTCTTTCCTCCCCTATATTATTTTTTGATTCTGTATTTTCAAGTGAACCAAAATGGAGTTGCATTGTTGTGACGCTGAATGCTCCGTAAGGCACTAAGAGAGGCAGGTCCCATATTTCAAGAAACAAGTCCTATTGTGTCACTCGTTGATTATCGTGCCAGGTTTGGCATCCCAAGATGGGCATTTGTTGTCTGTGGGTTTGGGTCTAAGCTGATGACCATGTCTGTCGCCTCCAGGGTGCCAGCCATTGCGGGTTGTGTTCCTCCAGAGTAACTGTACCTTCCTGCAGAGACACCAGCGGAAGGGACAGACTTCAGATCTGTAAAACCGGAATGGGATTTCAACAGGTTTTTTTTTGTGACACCATAAAAGGTTATATTTTTCAGTAATAGGGGAACCTACATAAACATTTGTGTATTTGGGGCCCTTGAAGGCTAGATTTCAACAGCATTCAAAATGTGTATTTGTAGCCTATACTCAACACAAAAATATTATAGAACTACTATACAATACATGCATTGCCCATGTTGAAAACATCAGTTTATAACATTGTATTGAAATGGCATCCAGTTACAGGGTGACTGACATTCAGAGACACTGCCCAACTGGGACAAATTGTTGGAGACACATACCCCCTAGATTTTAACACTCTCTGTTCCATACACATTATAGCCTTCTCGGTACGTGGCAAAATTCTGGGTGTTCGCCGGAGGAGCTGGTTTAAAGTTTTGGGCATTCTTAGCCAGTTTCAGTCTTTTGGTTTCTGCCCGTGACTTATAACAGAACTCTATCAAAGCCACGGTCATAGCCAGCCCTAGCCCTCCAACCAGAATATAGAAGACTCCCGCCACATTGCTCAGGCTTAGAGCACTTGTCTTGTCCTGGGGAAGGTAAAGAACAATGTTAAGAATTTTTTACAGACATTTTGGTTGTGACCTGATCTAACAAGACAGGCAAAATCTCCCAAAGAGGCTTCTGACTCAAATCCAGCACTAATGTAAACGGCACCCCCGCTATTGGTCTGTGTTTACACAGGTAGCCCAATTCTGATCGTTTTACTAATTGGCCTTTCGAACAAACAGATCAGAGCTGAAAAAGAGCTGACGTGAAAATCTCTGGTGTGATTGGAAAAAAATATAAGAATGGGGCTGCCTGTGTAAACACAGCCTAGTGATCTAATGGATTACCCTAACAACTCTGTATGGTTCTATCAACTGTGTAGGCAGTGAATCCAATGGAGACATGCCTACTGTGGGGTAGTACTGAGATAAACGGCAGAGGCTGACCTGCTGAATGACTTCCCTACAACAGTGGAAAGCTGGGAGCAACTTGGGACTGTCTGGTAGGTCAGTCAATCCTCAACAATAGCAGGAGAGGTGGTTCAACTCTGCAGGTAATTTATAACATTAGCTGGATTGGTGAATGTCGAGAAAAAGGTTCCTTATACCCTACTCTGACGCTCATTTACGAGGCCACCCTAAAGGAAGGTGGTCAATGTCGTACAGGTCGAAAAACTGTTGATAGGCCCTGACTTCACTATGATACTGTAGTTTTTCAAACGTACCATTATCTGACTGTATCTCACAATTTCAATCAAAGTGGCAAGCTATAGGAATTGTGAATTGAACCATTTTCCTGCTACTAACATCCAAACTTAGATATTGAAATTCATTTATAAGAGTTTTACCATTTGCATTTTAACCCTGTTAGTGTGTCCTTTAAAGTGTGTTTTGTAGACTATCATAGGGGAGCCCTGATGTTGGCTACAGGGCATGTGTGTCCTGTCCGATGACTATCTCAGAGGGTTAAATAACTGGTTTATATTAGATTCTTTAACTTCATGAAGTGTGCAAACAAAATCTCCTTATTGTGACATTCCACAGTTCAAGCATGACCTTCAGATTCCATCTGACCACTGGATGACCATCTGGAGTTTGAAAGTTAGTTTGTAGTTTGTCAGAGTAAGGAAGCTTGAAGTCAAACTGCATAATGTTAATAGATTCAATATACTCAATTAGCACGCAAATAAGTAAGGACACTAATAAACAATGTTTCAATAAAAGTTTGGTTAACAAAAATGCAGCATAATGGTTACAATTCAATGGTTGTCATTTGTCTATGGTAAGTATGAATACATATGTAATCTTACATTTTTCCAAGGCATGCTGCACCTTTTCAACTACCAATACATACTGTATGTCTAAACTATGTGATGAGATCTTAGGAATAATCATTATCATTATTATAATAGTAATGTAAACACCGATAATGTGGACAGTATTGTGGATGATGAAGTATGTGTAAGGCAAACTGTGGGATGGATATTGTTTAGACTGTTTTCACTTGCATTCTATGAAAAGGAAAACAAAAATGTAAAAAAATTGAAGAAAAAATATGTGGTTTTGAAAATGTATGGTGTTTACGTATTTGCATATGAACAGTTAGGTCAAAATGCAGTATAAAAAGACCTGCAGCGACTGACCTTACTTCCAGAGTCCTTGGTTCCACATTCACCCTTATCGTACCACCATTTGTTTTTCAGCTTGTCTAAGATGCCTTGTTCACTGAGTTTCAATACGGCAAGGTTTACAGGAGTTCTTCACGTGGGAAATAACATAAATAACATTATATTATGTTATTTTATGTTATTCAAGCTTTAAACTACTTCATACTTTACAAAGCGATAGAGCAGGGTCCTGGCCAAGACAACACAGAGAGCAGGCAAAACTAACTGTCACCTTTCATACACCAGGACTGACCCCTACCGTGCCGGACCCTACCTGTATCGCTTTGAGTAATCGGCACACACTGTTCAAAAAAGTAGAAAAGATTGGATCGAGCAGAATGAGTAGCTGCTGTAATATAGCTCTATACATACATAAAAGAAGAGGTGCAATTGTTATGGGCACATGTAGCTTTTTGACCAAGGGTTTAGCAAGGTGGATCTAACAGGAACCCTTTCCTGACTAACAGGCAAACAAAAACCAGCAGTCTGATTTTACTCTAACTGAGGGCAGCCAATCCCCCACTGCATATGCATCCTGCTCAGAATAGGCTTACGTAGGCCTATACTGTGCAGATCAAATCAATCACACGTAAACGTTGAGAGCTACAAGAGAGCGGTAGATACCAAAATAGGTGCCAATACATTGATTCTATGTAGCTCTGTGGCTGCATGGTTAGTGTTATATAGCTAGTTGTTCAACTTCTACCTGCAATGAGATCAATGAGATCTACAGGTAGATTTGACTGAGAAATAAAAGAGCCAACCCGTTTCTAATGAGTCCTCAAGTAGGGTGTTATGTTTGTAAGACATTATGCATTCTACATGACTGCGATATTTCTGTGATTATTTTCTTTCTGAAAAATGATCTGGGTTTGTAATTTAACTTCATTAAATATATTGTATTCACCACTGTTGTCTGCTTAATGCATACTATTGAATATTTACATAAAAGAGGAGTGTAGAGAATGTGAGGTTATTTGATCTTATCTGGCTATATGGCTTATTTTCACAGCAATTCAGACAAAAAATACTTTGGCAACATTTATGGTATACAACTAGTTTCAGAAAATAACTATGTTAATAAGGATGAGGTTAGTTACAGCAGCTTCGGACAATAAGTACTGTCTCCTGCTCGTACTGAGCTGTTGCTATGGACATGCAAGTCACATCTGTCAAGGTTCCAGTATTGGCATCAGTATGGAGAATAGCAGCTACACTATGGGCGTAACATCAGGACAAACTGGGTGACTTCTGTTTCCCTACCAAGTCCCCAAGCAGGAAGACTCCCTGGCAATGGCCTGGCTATTTGATCTGGAACTCATTTT
Source organism: Oncorhynchus keta (assembly GCF_023373465.1). NCBI lineage: Eukaryota > Metazoa > Chordata > Actinopteri > Salmoniformes > Salmonidae > Oncorhynchus > Oncorhynchus keta. The sequence continues at coordinate 37,896,226 of NC_068431.1, read as the reverse complement.
GTAGAGTATAGCAACGACAGTGCCATAACATAACAGTGTTATTAATGTATGATGTAGTCATGGAGCCAAAGATGAAAACAGGCGATGATTTAGTTCCCTCTTGCATGACACGTATCCAGGGCTGGCGGGAGGGCATCCTATGAGGGCATGCAGGCACAGGAAGTGACCCACAACAGGAATGACAGCAAGTGAGAGGTCAACTGACTGAGAGCTGACTGGCTAACAGCGAGCTAGAGGACTGTGCTATCCTAGCCTGTACTATCCTAGCTAACCGTCCGTCCATCCGTCCGTCCAGTAGTGGCTGACACAATAATGACACATGCTGATGTGCGTGCTGTACTGAGCATGCCTCTCAGATGGCTATCACCTTGTGCCTGTGATTTCTGCTGGCTGCTAGGTAGACATGCTGGGGCCCATCCAGTCTTGATCCAGTCCAACAAGGAGGAGCAAAGTAAAAAAAGCAACGTTCAGTTCTTTTTTGAGAGTATAATATCAGTGTCTGTGGTGGGGGACGTCTATGGACTATGTCACCGTTTCCACCAAGTATGATTCAGGAGTGCTTATCATATGTGTGGTTTATGATATGTTGAGGTGACAGAACAAGAACTGGAAAACAATGCAAACAGAACACTCCCAAAACATACACAAAGACAAAACTATAAAATTCAAATACACAGTATGAACAGTTCATGGAAAATATCAAATAACATTAAAACAAAACATGAGAAAATATGACACACAGAAGAAACATCATTTACCCATGGAGGTGTAAATGATGTCTTTACACCGCCTGATTCTCATACATCCAAATATATTTATCACAAATAGTTACTAGTTCCAGTTCTTAACCTGCTGTATGGAATTTCCTTGAGTATACGATTGAAGTCGGAAAGTTACCTTATCCAAATACATTTAAACTCAGTTTATCACAATTCCTGACATTTAATCCTAGTAAACATTCCCTGTCTTAGGTCAGTTAGGATCACCACTTTATCTTAAGAATGTGAAATATCAGAATAATAGTAGAGAGAAGGATTTATTTCAGCTTTTATTTCTTTCATCACATTCCCAGTGGGTCAGGAGTTTACATACACTCAATTAGTATTTGGTAGCATTGCCTTTAAATTGTTTAACTTGGGACAAACGTTTCAGGTAGCCTTCCACAAGCTTCCCACAATAAGTTGGGTGAATTTTGGCCCATTCCTCCTGACAGAGCTGGTGTAACTGAGTCAGGTTTGTAGGCCTCCTTGCTCGCACATGCGTTTTCAGTTCTGCCCACAAATGTTCTATGGGATTGAGGTCAGGGCTTTGTGATGGTCACTCAAATACCTTGACTTTGTTGTTCTTAAGCCATTTTGCCACGACTTTGGAAGTATGCTTGGAGTCATTGTCCATTTGGAAGACCCATTTGCGACCAAGCTTTAACTTCCTGACGGATGTTGCTTCAATATATCCACATCATTTTCCTACCTTATGATGCCATCTATTTTGTGAAGTGCACCAGTCCCTCCTGCAGCAAAGCACAGCCACAACATGATGCTGCCACCCCCGTGCTTCACGGTTGGGATGGTGTTCTTCGGTTTGCAAGCCTCCCCCTTTTTCCTCCAAAAAATAACGATGGTCATTATGGCCAAACATTTCTATTTTTGTTTCATCAGATCAGAGGACATTTCTCCAAAAAGTACGATCTTTGTCCCCATGTGCAGTTGCAAACCGTAGTCTGGCTTTTTTATGCCGGTTTTGGAGCAGTGGCTTCTGCCTTGCTGAGCGGCCTTTGAGGTTATGTCGATATAGGACTCGTTTTACTGTGGATATAGATACTTTTGTACGTGTTTCCTCCAGCATCTTCACAAGGTCCTTTGCTGTTGTTCTGGGATTGATTTCCACTTTTCGCACTAAAGCATGTTCATCTCTAGGAGACAGAACGCGTCTCCTTCCTGAGCGGTATGACGGCTGCGTGGTCCCATGGTGTTTATACTTGCGTACTATTGTTTGTACAGATGAAAGTGGTACGTTCAGGCGTTTGGAAATTGCTCCCAATGATGAACCAGACTTGTGGAGGTCTACAATTGTTTTTCTGAGGTTTTGGCTGATTTATTTTGATTTTCCCATAATGTCAAGCAAAGAAGCCCTGGGTTTGAAGGTAGGCCTTGAAATACATCCACAGGTACACCTCCAATTGACTCAAATGATGTCAATTAGCCTATCAGAAGCTTCTAAAGCCATGACATCATTTTCTGGAATTTTCCAAGCTGTTTAAAGCACTGTCAACTTAGTGTATGTAAACTTCTGACTCTAGTATTCTGACTTCTGACTGGAATTGGATACAGTGAAATAATATGTCTGTTAACAATTATTGGAAAAATTACTTGTGTCATGCACAAAGTAGATGTCCTAACCGACTTGCCAAAAGTATAGTTTGTTAACAAGAAGTTTGTGGAGTGGTTGAAAAACAAGTTTTAATGACTCCAACCTAAGTGTATGTAAACTTCCGACTTCAACTGTATGTATGTGCTAAATATGAGGAAAACGTAGCCTACTTTCATTTGTGAGCGAATTCCCCTTGGTATTTGTAGTATAATTAGAGTATAAATTGCCAAAGTCAGATTGAGTTATATTTATAGTGTTTTTAGAAGCTGTGTGTCTAGAATATATTGGGTTTTCCTCTCTCAGTGGTTATTACATACAATATATTTGAAGCACATTGTTAAAGTACCAACACATGCATTTTTAGGAATAAAATAATAAACCAGAAATGTAGCAGGTGTGATATAACATGGCTGAGTCTACCCTCTCTCTACCAAGGATTCAAGGCAGATTGCTTGCAGGACGAGGCAGCTGCTTTGTGTTGCTCTGCTGATAGTATTCATGTCCTGCTTACGCTCAGGAATGAATAACTAGAGTCAACAACATCAAAGTCAGTCTGCCTGGTCTTCTACAATGTGTCAAGTGTACTATGGTCAAGATGCAAGCAGAAGAGTAGAGACAGAGACGGATCCACAGTCGGGCTGTCGCTGTGCCCTCATGTTCTGAAACCCAAGATCAGGTCAAATTTTCCACCCTCTTGCAGCGTTTCATTGGTCGGGGCAGGGCCGGCCATGGGTAGGTAGACTTTGACTGGTCTTGGAGACTAAGACCAACCAAAGGAATCTGTCAGGGTGACAAGCTAACACTGGTTTACAGTGATGTTATTGGTATCAGACAAAAGTTTTGAACATTTGGTGTCACTTTGTCATTAGAATTCTCACGTTTGCCTGCAATGCTTAGTCCCCTCAAGACTACGCTGTTCGCCTCGCCTGTCCTACCACCCAAGGTTGAGGGAGTTTGGAGAGTGCTACAGTACACCTCAGTGCTAGGGTTCATGGACACTGCCATGTTATTCTCTTAGTCAATAATTAACTCAACATAAATTACAAATTATTAATCCACCTTCAGTGAAACAGAGCATTATAATTCCATGTTTGCCCTGTGGACATAAAAAGCAGAGGAAATGTACAATCACCCCTTCTATACATTCTGCCTTTCACAACCACAGGGCAAAGACCTAAACTAAAAAGCCTCTGGAGAAATTCAAGAAATATCTCACTAAACAGCCCTGCTGTAGAACAGAACACTAACCTCCCAAAAGAGGTCTCACATGCTATCTTACCACAGTGGATGTACTTAACTACCATCATGAATAATAATCAGCTTCAACTCCTCCTCTCTTCTTCTGTACGTACAGTAAACAAATACCTCGTCTTTTTCTCGGAAATATCTTAATTGTTACTGGTCTTTTTCCTCCATTAGCCAAGTAAAGGGTTCCCAGTTTGATCTCAGTTGCACAATAAAATAGAAAAAGCCACACATTTTTCTGTTACAGGGCCATCGTGGGCTGTGGTTGGGGCCTATAGGTTACAGTAGTGATATAACAGCCTTGCCGATTACTCTACTCTACGATACCCGATGTTGGTGACATTGAGGCTGACCTTGGAGTCACCTCCTCCGCTGCCGCACTCTCCCTTGTCGTACCACCATTTGTTTTTCAATTTGTCCAAGAGGCCTTGCTCATTCAGTTTTAACACTGCCAGGTTAACAGCATTTCTTGAAACGATAAAACATAACTTGTAAGAAAATGAACAGGTCCGTGAGAAATCTAATACTATAATATTAGTCAATTGTAATAATAGTAATAATATCAAATGATTCATAAGGGGGAGCACGAAAAGGACAAATCGGTAAAGAATTGCACCGGTGTGGAGAGGTAAGAAGCGTTTTACAGCAAAGAAATGGTTCAATATTAGAGAGGTGGTATGGAGGGTTACATTGCTCAGAACTGAAGTGTGCGGGATGGGGACACTTTGTCATAGAGAATAGAAGAATAACGACAACATACAGCATGCACGTTAACATTCATCATAAGTGACAATGCAGCTTTTAGCAAGTTAATTGAAAGAAACACATTGAACTGTTAAATTAGAAGCAATGCAGAACTGCCCGAGAGGGACACCAAGGAGAACAGAGTGACACCAAGGAGAACAGAGGGAGGAAAGATTGAGGGGAAGAGAAAAACAAACAACTGAGGTGGGTGGGGGGCACGTCAACATACAAATGAATTTAGTAAATATGTCTAATATACCAAGAGTACTTTCCCTTTAAAGAGAAAGAAAAAGAGCAACACAGAGAGAAACAAACCATACAGATAGAGAGAACATGATCGAAACGGCTTTACGTCTAGACGTGAGTTAAAGAAACACATACTGATGTCCGATCTTAATTTGACCAGTTTCGTCGCAGGAGAAAAATAATCCTGCAGCAGAAGGATTTGAATATCTGAATAAATATTTAGAATCGCCGCCAGGGTGCAGCTGGAAGAGGTGTTTGTATACAACGCAGTACCACACCTATGTGGTACCTTATGTAGGTTATGCACAGGCTCCATTTTATGTGGATTAAAATACATTTCCGTATTTGTAGGGGGTAGATGTATTTTTCGCTATTTAAAATCCTTTTTTTTGTGCTTGTTAGAGCATTGTGACCTGCCATAGTGCAGTGGTCTAAGTAACTCGCTCCGCCTGCAAGCTTTGTGAGTTCTCACCCAATGCTGGGTGATCTAGTGACCAGCCTGAGCCTACAGTAGGCCACATTTGCACATCAGAGAAAAGTGTCTCAGCTCACCAAAATCGTCTTTGGATAGGCTCAAATACATAAACATCTTGACAGCTTTATAACATGAAATATTAAACAATATTGTACAATACAGTATTTTAATCCACACCAAAGACCATAACTAAATTGACTAAATATACATAGTTCTACTATAAAACATGGATGAGCATCCACACTGGAGGAAAGTTTATCATTCTACAGTCAATCATCTGTAAAATCAACTGATCAGCTCAAATCAGCTCATTAACTCAGCCAGGGAAACACAAACAGTAGGCTAGCCTATTATCGGTTTTCATATCTTCCATTATGTGACAATGAATAGGCTAGTGGGTAGCCTATAGAATGTAGCCTATTGGAATATAATAAAATAACAAGGGGCTATTGCAACCATCGAAGGCACTAGACTAGGATGTACCAGTGACGAGGACCATTCAACGCTGGTCCAACCAATCGGAAGCCACGCTTCAAGATTGTTTTGATCACGCGGACTGGAATATGTTCCGGTCAGCCTTAGAGAACACCATCGACCTATACACTGACTCAGTGAGTGCATTTATAAAGAAGGGCATTGGAGATCTTGTACCTACTGTGACCAGTAAAACCTACCCTAACCAGAAACCGTGGATGGAAGGCGGCATTCGGGCAAAACTGAAAGAATGATGACTGAATTTAAACAGTGTAGTTATTCCCTCTGCAAGGCAATCAAACAAGTGAAGTGCCAGTGCAGGGACAAAGTGGAGTCGCAATTCAACAGCTCAGACATGAGACGTATGTGCTAGGGTCTACAGGCAATCACGGACTACAAAAAGAAAACCAGCCACATCACGCTTCCAGACAAACTAAACAGCTTCTTTGCCCAATCACTGGCCACTTTAATAAATGGATCACTAGTCACTTTATACAATGCCATTCTAAATAATGCCGCTATAATAATGTTTACATATCTTACATTACTCATACCACATGTAAATACTGTATTTTATACCATATACTGCATCTTGCCTATGCCGCTCGGCCATCGTTCATCCATATATCTATCTATATGTACATATTTTCATTCACCCCTTTAGATGTGTGTGTATTAGGTTGTTGTTGGGGAATTGTTAGATTACTTGTTAGATATTACTGCACTGTCGGAAATAGAAGCACAAGCATTTCGCTACACTCGGATTAACATCTGCTAACAATGTGTATGTGATAAATAAAATTGGATTTGATTTGATTTAGATTATCTTCAGCTGAAGTCTTGTTAATCCATCAATACTCTATTTCATCCACACAACTGATCTCAATTGCAACCATTATTGTTCACCTCCCTAAAAGATGATGTTGGTGTTACCTAATCCTGCTTGTGCAGCGGACATGAGTCGGTCATGGTCACGTGTCAGCCCTCGGCCCAAGAGTCTAAAATGGTCTAAGATGTTGGTTGCTCCTGTGGGAGACCTTGGTTCATATCCCACGTGTTACACTTGCAACCAAAGTCTGCCAAGATACTTTGTATGAATGGAAACTAATGTTGGTGTGGCCTACTGCTTTTATTTTATTATGTTATCCAAGTGTCTGGTATGGTAATTTCTTATCAAGATCTGAGGTAGAATATCCCTGGAATGTCCATAGTTGAAATGTGTAATTTCATCAAGTCAATCGGAGGGAGGGAGTTATTTGTGCCAGAAGGGCGTTGGTCCAACACAGTACGCCTATTATGTGCGCTGAAGGCAGAGGCCCTAACCCCTAGACCACCCCAGTCAGCGTCCCTAACCACTAGACCACCCCAGTCAGCGTCCCTAACCACTAGACCACCCCAGGCAGCGTCCCTAACCACTAGACCACCCCAGGCAGCGTCCCTAACCACTAGACCACCCCAGGCAGCGTCCCTAACCCCTAGACCACCCCAGTCAGCGTCCCTAACCACTAGACCACCCCAGTCAGCGTCCCTAACCACTAGACCACCACAGGCAGCGTCCCTAACCACTAGACCACCCCAGGCAGCGTCCCTAACCACTAGACCACCCCAGGCAGCGTCCCTAACCACTAGACCACCCCAGGCAGCGTCCCTAACCACTAGACCACCCCAGTCAGCGTCCCTAACCACTAGACCACCCCAGGCAGCGTCCCTAACCACTAGACCACCCCAGTCAGCGTGCCTAACCACTAGACCACCCCAGTCAGCGTCCCTAACCACTAGACCACCCCAGGCAGCGTCCCTAACCACTAGACCACCCCAGTCAGCGTGCCTAACCACTAGACCACCCCAGTCAGCGTCCCTAACCACTAGACCACCCCAGTCAGCGTGCCTAACCACTAGACCACCCCAGTCAGCGTGCCTAACCACTAGACCACCCCAGTCAGCGTCCCTAACCACTACACCACCCCAGTCAGCGTGCCTAACCACTAGACCACCCCAGTCAGCGTCTCTAACCACTAGACCACCCCAGGCAGCGTCTCTAACCACTAGACCACCCCAGTCAGCGTGCCTAACCACTAGACCACCCCAGTCAGCATCCCTAACCACTAGACCACCCCAGTCAGCGTCCCTAACCACTAGACCACCCCAGTCAGCGTCCCTAACCACTAGACCACCCCAGTCAGCGTCTCTAACCACTAGACCACCCCAGGCAGCGTCTCTAACCACTAGACCACCCCAGTCAGCGTGCCTAACCACTAGACCACCCCAGTCAGCATCCCTAACCACTAGACCACCCCAGTCAGCGTCCCTAACCACTAGACCACCCCAGGCAGCGTCCCTAACCACTAGACCACCCCAGTCAGCGTCTCTAACCACTAGACCACCCCAGGCAGCGTCTCTAACCACTAGACCACCCCAGTCAGCGTGCCTAACCACTAGACCACCCCAGTCAGCATCCCTAACCACTAGACCACCCCAGTCAGCGTCCCTAACCACTAGACCACCCCAGTCAGCGTCCCTAACCACTAGACCACCCCAGTCAGCGTCTCTAACCACTAGACCACCCCAGTCAGCGTGCCTAACCACTAGACCACCCCAGTCAGCATCCCTAACCACTAGACCACCCCAGTCAGCGTCCCTAACCACTAGACCACCCCAGTCAGCGTCCCTAACCACTAGACCACCCCAGTCAGCGTGCCTAACCACTAGACCACCCCAGTCAGCGTCCCTAACCACTAGACCACCCCAGGCAGCATCCCTAACCACTAGACCACCCCAGGCAGCGTCCCTAACCACTAGACCACCCCAGTCAGCGTGCCTAACCACTAGACCACCCCAGTCAGCGTCCCTAACCACTAGACCACCCCAGGCAGCATCCCTAACCACTAGACCACCCCAGGCAGCGTCCCTAACCACTAGACCACCCCAGTCAGCGTCCTTAACCACTAGACCACCCCTGTCAGCGTCCCAAACCACTAGACCACCCCTGTCAGCGTCCTTAACCACTAGACCACCCCAGTCAGCGTCCTTAACCACTAGACCACCCCAGGCAGCGGCCCTAACCACTAGACCACCCCTGTCAGCGTCCCAAACCACTAGACCACCCCTGTCAGCGTCCCTAACCACTACACCACCCCAGTCAGCAGCCCTAACCACTAGACCCCAGGCAGCGTCCCTAACCACTAGACCACCCCTGTCAGCATCCCTAACCACTAGACCCCAGGCAGCGTCCCTAACCACTAGACCCCAGGCAGTGTCCCTAACCACTAGACCACCCCAGGCAGCGTCCCTAACCACTAGACCCCAGGCAGCGGCCCTAACCACTAGACCACCCCAGTCAGCGTCCCTAACCACTAGACCACACCTGTCAGCATCCCTAACCACTAGACCCCAGGCAGCGGCCCTAACCACTAGACCACCCCAGTCAGCGGCCCTAACCCCTAGACCACCCCAGTCAGCGTCCCTAACCACTAGACCACCCCAGGCAGCGGCCCAAACCACTAGACCCCAGGCAGCGTCCCTCTTACCACTAGACCACCCCAGTCAGCGTCCCTAACCCCTAGACCACCCCAGGCAGCGTCCCTAACCACTAGACCACCCCAGGCAGCGTCCCTAACCCCTAGACCACCCCAGTCAGCGTCCCTAACCCCTAGACCACCCCAGGCAGCGTCCCTAACCACTAGACCACCCCAGGCAGCGTCCCTAACCCCTAGACCACCCCAGGCAGCGGCCCTAACCACTAGACCACCCCAGGCAGCGTCCCTAACCCCTAGACCACCCCAGGCAGCGTCCCTAACCACTAGACCACCCCAGTCAGCGTCCCTAACCCCTAGACCACCCCAGGCAGCGTCCCTAACCACTAGACCACCCCAGGCAGCGTCCCTAACCCCTAGACCACCCCAGTCAGCGTCCCTAACCCCTAGACCACCCCAGGCAGCGTCCCTAACCACTAGACCACCCCAGGCAGCGTCCCTAACCCCTAGACCACCCCAGGCAGCGGCCCTAACCACTAGACCACCCCAGGCAGCGTCCCTAACCCCTAGACCACCCCAGTCAGCGTCCCTAACCCCTAGACCACCCCAGGCAGCGTCCCTAACCACTAGACCACCCCAGGCAGCGTCCCTAACCCCTAGACCACCCCAGTCAGCGTCCCTAACCCCTAGACCACCCCAGGCAGCGTCCCTAACCACTAGACCACCCCAGGCAGCGTCCCTAACCCCTAGACCACCCCAGGCAGCGGCCCTAACCACTAGACCACCCCAGGCAGCGTCCCTAACCCCTAGACCACCCCAGGCAGCGTCCCTAACCACTAGACCCCAGGCAGCGGCCCTAACCACTAGACCACCACAGTCAGCGGCCCTAACCACTAGACCACCCCAGTCAGCGTCCCTAACCACTAGACCACCCCTGTCAGCATCCCTAACCACTAGACCCTAGGCAGCGGCCCTAACCACTAGACCACCCCAGTCAGCGGCCCTAACCCCTAGACCACCCCAGGCAGCGGCCCAAACCACTAGACCCCAGGCAGCGGCCCTAACCACTAGACCACCCCAGTCAGCGGCCCTAACCCCTAGACCACCCCAGTCAGCGTCCCTAACCCCTAGACCACCCCAGTCAGCGTCCCTAACCCCTAGACCACCCCAGTCAGCGTCCCTAACCACTAGACCACCCCTGTCAGCATCCCTAACCACTAGACCCCAGGCAGCGGCCCTAACCACTAGACCACCCCAGTCAGCGTCCCTAACCACTAGACCACCCCTGTCAGCATCCCTAACCACTAGACCCCAGGCAGTGGCCCTAACCACTAGACCACCCCAGTCAGCGTCCCTAACCCCTAGACCACCCCAGTCAGCGTCCCTAACCCCTAGACCACCCCAGGCAGCGGCCCTAACCACTAGACCACCCCAGGCAGCGGCCCAAACCACTAGACCACCACAGGCAGCGGCCCAAACCACTAGACCACCCCAGGCAGCGGCCCAAACCACTAGACCATCCCAGGCAGCGGCCCAAACCACTAGACCACCCCAGTCAGCGTCCCAAACCACTAGACCACCCCAGTCAGCGTCCCTAACCACTAGACCATCCCAGGCAGCGGCCCAAACCACTAGACCACCCCAGGCAGCGGCCCAAACCACTAGACCACCCCAGTCAGCGTCCCAAACCACTAGACCACCCCAGGCAGCGGCCCAAACCACTAGACCATCCCAGGCAGCGGCCCAAACCACTAGACCACCCCAGGCAGCGGCCCAAACCACTAGACCATCCCAGGCAGCGGCCCAAACCACTAGACCACCCCAGGCAGCGGCACAAACCACTAGACCACCCCAGGCAGCGGCCCAAACCACTAGACCACCACAGGCAGCGGCCCAAACCACTAGACCATCCCAGGCAGCGTCCCTAACCCCTAGACCACCCCAGGCAGCGGCCCAAACCACTAGACCACCACAGGCAGCGGCCCAAACCACTAGACCATCCCAGGCAGCGGCCCAAACCACTAGACCATCCCAGGCAGCGATTCAACTCAATTTTGACAGTTCATTCGTAACCTTAGGATAAACTTGACACTTGCATGTCGTAGCCTATTGGAGATCAATATATATCTTATGTCATTAAGCTATATAAAACGACGGTTGTTGATGTGAATGGCTGCATTTCAGATACATTTTTGTACATTTGAATGTAGCAGTAATAGGACTGGGGCCTAGCGCTGAGCGATAATATTATTTTGATAGCAAGCCCTGATCCCAATGACTTGACTGCCCCTGCATGGAGAGAAAGAGAACTGATCATTTTCCGGGATTCACAAGGCTCATTTGAATTTCCTGATGCTGCAGGAAGATTCTATGCGACAAAAGAGTGATCAAGTTAAGATCCAACATCTGTAATAAATACCTTTACCTTCCTGATGAACCTCAAAAAATAAAAAGTGAAGAATGAGGAAGAAGAGAAATGGGACACGAGACATCAGGGTAGGTGGAATACTATAACAACATGGAGAATATTGTTATATTATCCCACCCACCTTAATGCTGAGCCTTTAGGTGTTGCCACACCGTATCCTTTAGAGTCGAGGTTGCCGCCCACTTTCATGGTGTCACAAGGTTTCCGCTGCTCAATGTACTCGTTCATTGTGGATTCAAGAAGAAAGGCGAATTTGCCTTTCGACTTTCGCACTCGGGCAACCCCTTCTGGTGTCGTCTTGGCGAACACTGACGGTTCAGCTGATTTCATGTAAGACCACATTTTTTCATAAACTGCTATTTTGGAGCGCTGCATTTGGGAAGAGAAGGAGAGAGAAGACAAAAGCAGGTTAGTGGTGTATTTAAAAAAAATGTAAACCATAGCGTTCGGTGCCTAAATAAAACACTTTAAACACACACATACACCTCCATATACAGTGTACATCTTTTCCATGAGTCATTAGAGTGCTGTGCTCCCAGAGAGCTGAGTAAAGAACCGGTTGTAGTGGGCATGTTGCCAACAGCAGATCTGAGGTCTGACAAGCTGACAACACACTACAAACAAAACTGCAGGGCCATGTTTCTCCTCAGCATTCGTCGACAGGATGACCACTTGACTGACCACCTGCTCCCTTTCAACATCCCCTCTTCTCCACATGTCACAAGACAGGAAGTGAGTCAGTGTGCCGTTTGACTTTGGGGTTCTGGAGATGTCACCTGGATGGATCAGTGGGGCTGCTGGCACCTGGAGCAGCAAGATGACATGCTGAGAGGAGAACACAGCCATGCCCTGGTCTGCCTCCTGCCCTGCCCTGACTGACTCACACCCAGGGAGCTGATGCTAAAAATGGCCTCTGAGTGGCTGGCTAAACTAGGTTAATGTGACCTTCCGCCGAGTGACCGACTGAGTGGGGAAAACACTGACTGCCTGGGAGGAAACTTTGCGATGGAACTTTTCACGATCAAAAAAAATATGTGTCCGGGCCTCCCGAGTGGCGCAGAAGTCTAAGGCATGGCATTGCAGAGCTAGAGGCGTTACTACAGACCCAGGCTCGATCCCAGGCTGAGTCACAGCCGGCCGCGACCGGGAGACCCATGAGGGACACAATTGGCCCAGCATCGTCTGAGTTAGGGGAGGGCTGGGATGTCCTTGTCCCATCACGCTCCAGTGACTCCTTGAGGCGGGCCGGGCACATACACTGCGTACAAAGGGTGACAACTTGGTCACCAGTTGTACTGTGTTTCCTCTGACACATTGGTGCGGCTGGCTTCCGGGTTAAGCGAGCATTGAGGCTTGGCAGGGTCATGTTTCGGAGGACACGTGACTCTCGACCTTCACCGCTCCTGAGTCCATACGGGAGTTGCAGTGATGGGACAAGACTGTGACTACCAATTGGGGTAGAAAGTACAAAACTATTTACAAATTATAATGATGTGTATAAATAGCCTATACATGGATGCTTAATCTGACAAAACAGAGTCAACTTGGCAATTATAGCTATTGTCCAGGGCTCCAAATAACATCATTTAATATTGATAAATAGATAATACGATTTAATCTGAGGGTCCATTTCTGGCAAGTCTTTGCTTGGTCATATCTTTTTCACTTTTGAATGGCCATAAGCCCACCCTTATTAGCTGAATCAAGCTAAATGTCACATTCAATATCAAATGACAGTATGTATTGGATATTATGGACCATTGTGGATTGTAGTGTGAAATGTATGACTGTACTAACCAGAAAAACAGATTGATCACATACAGCCGCCAACGCACGCTCAACCATACACACGCACGCCCAAACATACACACGCACGCCCAACCATACACACGCACGGTCAACCATACACAGGGCACGCCCAACCATACACACGCACGCTCAACCATACACACGCACGCACGCCCAACCATACACACGCACGCCCAACCATACACACGCACGCTCAACCATACACACGCACGCACGCCCAACCATACACACACACGCCCAACCATACACACGCCCGCCCAACCATACACACGCACGCCCAACCATACACACACGCACGGCCAACCATACACACGCACGCACGGCCAACCATACACACGCACGCACGCCCAACCATACACACGCACGCACGCCCGCCCAACCATACACACGCACGCCCAACCATACACACGCACGCCCAACCATACACACGCACGCCCAACCATACACACGCACGCTCAACCATACACAGGGCACGCCCAACCATACACACGCACGCCCAACCATACACACGCACGCTCAACCATACACACGCACGCACGCCCAACCATACACACGCACGCCCAACCATACACACGCACGCTCAACCATACACACGCACGCACGCCCAACCATACACACGCACGCCCAACCATACACACGCCCGCCCAACCATACACACGCACGCCCAACCATACACACGCACGCACGGCCAACCATACACACGCACGCACGCCCAACCATACACACGCACGCACGCACGCCCGCCCAACCATACACACGCACGCACACCCAACCATACACACGCACGCACACCCAACCATACACACGCACGCCCAACCATACACACGCACGCCCAACCATACACACGCACGCCCAACCATACACACGCACGCACGCCCAACCATACACACGCCCGCCCAACCATACACACGCACACCCAACCATACACACGCACGCCCAACCATACACACGCACGCCCAACCATACACACGCACGCACGCCCAACCATACACACGCATGCACGCCCAACCATACACACGCATGCCCAACCATACACACGCACGCCCAACCATACACATGCACGCCCAACCATACACACGCACGCCCAACCATACACACGCACGCCCAACCATACACACGCACGCACGCCCAACCATACACACGCCCGCCCAACCATACACACGCACGCCCAACCATACACACGCACGCACGCCCAACCATACACACGCCCGCCCAACCATACACACGCCCGCCCAACCATACACACGCACGCCCAACCATACACACGCACGCCCAACCATACACACGCACGCCCAACCATACACACGCACGCCCAACCATACACACGCACGCCCAACCATACACACGCACGCCCAACCATACACACGCACGCCCAACCATACACACGCCCGCCCAACCATACACACGCACGCTCAACCATACACAGGGCACGCCCAACCATACACACGCACGCCCAACCATACACACGCACGCCCAACCATACACACGCACGCCCAACCATACACACGCACGCACGCCCAACCATACACACGCCCGCCCAACCATACACACGCACGCCCAACCATACACACGCCCGCCCAACCATACACACGCCCGCCCAACCATACACACGCACGCCCAACCATACACACGCACGCCCAACCATACACACGCACGCCCAACCATACACACGCACGCCCAACCATACACACGCACGCCCAACCATACACACGCCCGCCCAACCATACACACGCACGCCCAACCATACACACGCACGCCCAACCATATACACGCCCGCCCAACCATACACACGCACGCCCAACCATACACACGCACGCCCAACCATACACACGCCCGCCCAACCATTCACACGCCCGCCCAACCATACACACGCACGCACGCCCAACCATACACACGCACGCACGCCCAACCATACACACGCACGCACGCCCAACCACACACACGCACGCCCAACCATACACACGCCCGCACGCCCAACCATACACACGCCCGCCCAACCATAGACACGCACGCCCAACCATACACACGCACGCCCAACCATACACACGCACGCCCAACCATACACACGCACGCACGCCCAACCATACACACGCACGCACGCCCAACCATACACACGCACGCCCAACCATACACACGCACGCCCAACCATACACACGCACGCCCAACCATACAAACGCCCGCCCAACCATACACACGCCCGCCCAACCATACACACGCACGCCCAACCATACACACGCACGCACGCCCAACCATACACACGCCCGCCCAACCATACACACGCACGCCCAACCATACACACGCCCGCCCAACCATACACACGCACGCCCAACCATACACACGCCCACCCAACCATACACACGCCCCCCAACCATACACACGCACGCACGCCCAACCATACACACGCACGCACGCCCAACCATACACACGCACGCACGCCCAACCATACACACGCACGCCCAACCATACACACGCACGCCCAACCATACACACGCACGCCCAACCATACACACGCACACCCAACCATACACACGCACGCACGCCCAACCATACACACGCCCGCCCAACCATACACACGCACGCACGCCCAACCATACACACACCCGCCCAGCCATACACACGCACGCACGCCCAGCCATACACACGCACGCACGCCCAACCATACACACGCACGCATGCACACACACATTAGCATCTGTAATTCCTCTCTTATCCATATTGATTGATTTATTAAGCACCAGTTCTGATGTGCTCTCCAAAATCACTCTACAGACCCAGCAGGAGCTCTGAGGGGAAGAGGTTTCCTAAGTTCCTGCTGGCTATTGACTGACTAATTAAGCTTTGGGGATATAATTATCTGGACGTTCAGCTGTTTCTTCTATCAGGTGGTGGCACACCGACGCAAACATAATGAACACTTTCTCATATTGCTCTGAACCCAGTAAATCCTCATAGAACGTGTCAACCTGTTTAACAGAGGCGGCTGGATACAGAAACCACAATGTCACTTCATTTCATGCTGAGTTAACTGAATATGAATATATTATAATTGTGACAGAAGTGCAGGGGGAGTGCTGTGGTTCTGGGGAGGTGATCTGGGATGCTAATAGTCTACAGAACCCCTAACGGCCTCAGCTCGTCTTCACTGCTCCTCTGCTCTTCATATTGCAGGGATGAGCTTGACTCCTGATAAACTTGATGATTCCATCATTGGACTGTAATGTCAATTCTAAATAGGGCTGTTGAACACAATGAGCACCTTGGTGGCACTGTATCCTGTAGAGATGACGGTGTTCTCAGAACAACTGATATGTAAGGGGGTAGGTAGGATCAGATCAGGGGTATTCAATTAATGAGCCAAATATGAGTCAACATGTTAATTATTAAACAAGAGAAAAAACAACCAATGCTGCAGTCAAAACATGAGTCTCTGATATGCATATACACCATCTGCTGCTATGTTGGCATCGGCATCCCTCTGCTCACATATTTCACCTAATATTCACAAATGTCAAGACTGCCATATCGTTCTCATTAGTGACAGTTTCTTTTACACAAACAGCACACCAATGAATTGAGTGAAGTTGAGCTGACATGCGCTGACTTGTAATCTTGAACAATGGCGAGTCAGCTTCCCTTACAACTTATTCCCAATAACACCACCCCAGAGAGCTGGATTTTAGCCCCTTGCATCACACACTCATTTAAAGAGTACAGGGAGAGACCATATGGGAGGTGATAGCGGGGGTGGGGTTGCTCAGCGGTTTTATTCACCAACAGATGTTGAACCCTTATGGGTGTCTAGATCAAGGGCAGATATTTTCCAGTCTGACAAAATCAGTGGAAATCTGCAGTACATTCAGCTCCTATTACTGCTACTTACACCTCCATGATTTTCAGGTCAAAGGAAGATCAACATCTTTTTGAAAAAGGGACCTTTTGTGCAGCAGGGCCCTTAGCCCAGGTCTCAGAGAGAGAAGCCATAATACAATGGAGGGGAGGGGACCTGAGCTGTCTCCACTGAAGGTCAGAGGGGAGAGGGCATTAACACAATACAGGTGACATGAATGAATGTGGCCAGAGAATCCAGTATAAGGTCACAGAAGGTGCTTTTAAATGTCAATACTGAAACCCCTGTGAGAGCATGTTTGTTATCACTTAAAACATATCAAGACAAATAATTGTTGATATCATATCAGATGGACTACAAAAGCCAATTATAAGACACCTGACCTGATCAGACTGATATTATGGATGTTATATATTATAGCATAGCCGTTGCGCAGAAGTTGCATGATAATATCTGCTCAATCCATTCTGAAAGATGGATGCATCTAACAGAACATCAATATCAATGCATTTCTGAATAAAATAAAGCTGTCTCTCTCCTTGCATTGTATCATGAACATTTCAGCAGTAGCTGGTTATGTGATGAATTCGGGGCCGTGATTGAATCATGCTTGACATCTGCACAATGTCAGTGGGAGGGACCGT
This sequence comes from Oncorhynchus keta, assembly GCF_023373465.1. Taxonomy (NCBI): domain Eukaryota; kingdom Metazoa; phylum Chordata; class Actinopteri; order Salmoniformes; family Salmonidae; genus Oncorhynchus; species Oncorhynchus keta. The sequence continues at coordinate 37,878,471 of NC_068431.1, read as the reverse complement.
TCATGTAAATAATGGTAAATGAGTAATAGTTCATGACATGCTTAGCCATGCTGTGTAAACAGAGGGTAATGTCTGGGTAAAGATGTGTGCAGCTCCTCTGCTTGTGTTATTTGGTGTCAGCAATCATATGTGGGCTAAAGATCTCTTTTGTTAAAACGCAAATCTATATTCATCTATACTACAACATAAAAAAAGCACATTGTGAGTCATTTTTCGAGCCTCAGAATCCATTTGCAAAATAAATAAATATTAATGAGCAGATGAGCTGGCTCCCACAGTGAAACACAAACAGCTCCAGCTGTCAGTCCATCTATCAACTCTCCATGTATGTGCTCTGAAGGCTTCACGGCTGTTTGCTCAGGTCCACCCCACTGGCAATTCAATGTAGGGATGAGTTGGCAAATAAATTATTTGCATTCTGTCTGTGTGCAGAGTGCCTGTACACATGCAATTCTTGGATGCTCTTCTGGATATAAGACTGCCAAAAGTATTCAGATTTACTCTCTGGAAACAACATATGTAACTCAAACAAAAACCTGCAATTTCATTAGATTCATAATTCATTTCTCAGCTTAAATCAGGATCTATAACATGCACATGCCTGCTTTGGAAAGGAGATCTCTGGGCTCAGTTAATTTCTCTCCATGTATCACATACAGGCTGCCGTACCTAAGATGAGTTTTTACATCTCTTTTAATATAGATTTGTTTAACCTAGTTGGCTTGGATATCCGAACCAGTAACCTTTCGGTTACTGGCCCAACGCTCCTAACCGCTAGTCTACCTGCTGCCCTAAATGAATAAATAAAGATAAAAATACAAGCACTAAAAATCTATTTGATGTCTGAGTATTATTCTTCCGACACTTTGACAACAAAGGTGAGGGAGCAGTTGGGAGAGCATGTGATGTACTACGCTAAACCCTGAGAGGAGTAAGGGAGAGGAGGTGATGTACTACGGTAAACCCTGAGAGGAGTAAGGGAGAGGAGGTGATGTACTACGGTAAATCCTGAGAGGAGTAAGGGAGAGGAGGTGATGTACTACGGTAAATCCTGAGAGGAGTAAGGGAGAGGAGGTGATGTACTACGGTAAACCCTGAGAGGAGGAAGGGAGAGGAGGTGATGTACTACGGTAAACCCTGAGAGGAGTAAGGGAGAGGAGGTGATGTACTACGGTAAACCCTGAGAGGAGTAAGGGAGAGCATGTGATGTACTACAGTAAACCCTGAGAGGAGGAAGGGAGAGCATGTGATGTACTACAGTAAACCCTGAGAGGAGGAAGGGAGAGCATGTGATGTACTACAGTAAACCCTGAGAGGAGGAAGGGAGAGGAGGTGATGTACTACGGTAAACCCTGAGAGGAGGAAGGGAGAGGAGGTGATGTACTACGGTAAACCCTGAGAGGAGGAAGGGAGAGGAGGGAAAGGGAAGCTGAGCCGTTTGAGGGATGACCTGCCAGTGTGTCATCAGAGCAGATTTCCGTTTGCCTAGTGGCTATATGACTCTAATTAAGCAGCACATCTTTAAAATGTATCTGGAGCCTCTCTCTCTCTCTCTTTCTCTCTCTCTACTTCTATCTCATAGTTTTAATTAAAAGTCCCCTGGAATGTCTGCTCAGTCGTGACATTTGCAGTTTATGAAGTCTCTACACACCTGTCAATTATCTTCCCAGAAAGACATGGGACAAATCACTAGGCAGTCAACCAGCCTGCCAAACTAATCACATCTGCATTCACATCCAGTGGCTGGCACAAGTGGTTATATTTTTAATGCTTTGTTCCTTCTTTCTCTGGAGAATCATTCACATTCAGTAGTATAGACTCTGATAGCCACCTGCTTTGCTTATTGTAGCATGACTTTCTTAAATACTTATTATCATAGCTACTTCCTTATCTTCTGCTAGGTATCACACAGAATTAAATATCATACCATTCCCTGTGCTCCTTCCTTTGATGTTGTCTTTTTTTTAAACTATGTTTTTTTCTAACCCTAAAGAGACATAAGTTGTCACTCACCCTAAAGAACTCCTTAGTGGAGCCTGAGTCTAGGGTCCCGTAGGCAATCTCTGTCTGCTTGGCCAGGTCCTCAGCACTCTCTATGGGAGACACCATCCTCTCCACTGTGAGGAAGGCAGCTAGGTTGGCCGTGTAGGAGGAGATGATGATGAGGGTAAAGAACCACCAAACACCCCCCACGATTCTGCCCGACAGAGACCTGAGAGAGGGAAGGAGGAGGACAGAAGGACGTGAGAGCAGGGTGCTCAATCCTACACACTGACAAAGGGATGGAGGCTGCCATGCCTTTGGAGTCCACTGATTCCTGTTTAGAGTCTGTGTATCTGCAGTCTGGGTATCACACACCACGTATTGACATAAATGCACCGCCTCAGAGCATTGCCACAGAATGATCTTGGATTTATGTCAAATCTCACCCACATACCTCAACGATAATGCTCTTCACACAGAGAAAAACATGGTGTTGCTGTAAGAGATGCTGTACCCGCCTGGTTGCTCTATGATGCTTGCCTGGAGGGCTGTGTTGTGGCTGAATGACACCACACACGAACACAGCAAGCAGAGGTTATTGTGCATCTGCTTCAATGAGGCTGACGATCCCCATTGGCAAGGTATCTACTAACCTTAAGCTTACTGTAGTCTATCACGTAAACTGATACTCCAAGCGGGAGAGTGACATTTACTAAATCGTCTTCATTAAATCCGTGTCATTGACTCTTTGGCATTTTATGGGCTCTTCAAATAGTACCAGACAGAAATGAAATCCTAACTCGCCATAGAATGTTTTGTGTTTTTTTCTGGTATTATGTTACAAGGATTAAATTGCTTGTCTTTTATTTAGAGGGGACGTTCTCCTACTCACATTGGAGGCGACCACTCAGCTTTCAGTACACAGCACACTTTAATTCTTGAGTAATGCTTCAAAACAAAAAATGTTTTATCATAGAGAGAGCAAGGTAAAGATAACTGAGAAAGGAATCCGAACAATCCACGCTTAAGTGTTGATGTCAGAGGACTGTTACCCACCCTATAGCACTGTAGCCATCACTATTCAGGTGAGACTGATGCTCAGCTCTGATCAACATGGCCTGGAACACTCTCTCACTGATCTTCATTCAGATGGACTAGAATGGCCTGACATCCCAGACAAGATGAGGAGGGACAGCTTGAACAATGACAGTCCCCCGAGAAGGAACAAGGGACACACCACAACAGTGATGATGAGTGAATAGATGGACTGATTGAATGAAAAGAGGGGGGAGAGGACATGACTTTTTGTCTATACAAAAAATAATTAAGTGAGTCATGAGGTGGGGCCGAAACGAATGCTGTTAAGGTTCTTCATCAGAGTGCAAATGCATCAAAATGTCTTCCACTTTAAATACATTATATGCACCAGGCTGATGACCGTAAAATGGGACATGCAGCAAAAACACGGTAGCCCTCCAAGAGTCATGGGGAACAGGGGAAACTACTCTCGAATGTAATGACCCTGCGCATTTTACAGTCCCCGGCATGGTAGATATAAGTTATTTTATGGATGTGATGCATCACTGCTAGCATGCAGCCTGGAGAGAACAAGTGAAGAATGGTGATGGTGTGTTTAAAGAGTATGAGGGAGAGATTGTGTGTAGGTGGGATGGGCTGGAGCGCAAAAAAGCCAAGACCAAACCCAAAAATAAAATATATGCACCATGGCATTATGGGAGTTGTAGTGATTATGGCCATAAAATGCAGAGGGATGGTACAGTATGTAGATGATAGGATGGCTGAGTTTGAGGTGACGGAACATGGAGTACATTAACCAACCTTGGCGAGATATCGCATCCTTGCTGCATGAAGGCGCCCAGGGAGAACCACAGGCTATTAAAAATCCCAAAGTCATTTGGTGGGTCTGGAGGGCTCTGGGGGTCTTTGGCCTCGTCGTTTTCGTCCAGATGCCACTCATAGGGGCTGAAGCGGCTGACCAGGAAGAGCACCACGCTCACGCCGATATAGGCAAACACTATACACATCCAGATCTCATAGGCCAGCGGGTCCAGGAAGGAGAACACGCCCGGCTTTGACTTTTGAGGCTTCTTTATCATAATGGAGATCCCCAGGCTCATAAAAGGCTTAGAGAAGTCTATCACCTCCTCTCGTACCAATGTTATAGTTAAAGGAGCCACTGCTATATCGGCTCTCTGGAAACATGGGAACAGGAGGAGGAGGAGGAGTTAGTGGTTCAAAACAGAGCACAGGCACATCACATCAAACTGCCTGTGTTATCAAAGCCTGACTTTGACATTTAAAAAAAATAGAATGCCAATAAAATTCCTTGATCAAAATCTAGTCATCAGGCATTTTTAAAAAAAAATCTCATTATGGCTATAACGTATTTATAATGAAACCAATGAGTAGAGATGAATGGTAAAATGAAATGGTGGATTAGAATGCATGCAATATCAGATATGTTTAAGAAGAAAGTGAGACACGCCAGTTTAAAATGGGCCAATCTCAGTTAACGTTAGTATTGGCTAATGTCTCTGCCTTAATCCAAAAGAGCATATTACTCAGTCAGATCCATCAATGAAGTAGAAGGTATGGAAACAGGAGATTGAAGAGCTTATGCAAACAGCCCATGATATTTGAATCAGCCTGTAAAAATCAACTCCTTTATCAGATTGTCTTCAAAGCCTCCTATCCTTATTAGTGAATATCTCTGCTAGGTAATAAATGTTCCCAGTGATAGCGTCTCAGTTCCCAGAGTCACAGCTGGACCGGCCTTGTCTTATAAATATATAAATGCCATACAAGGGCTGGGATTATTTTAGTGAGGGTTAGGCAGAATTCCTATGAAAAACATAACTCCTTGCCTCAATATATCACTGGCTTATTTGCATGTGAATGGCTAATTAATGGTCTGGAGGCTGTATTGTTGATACAGAGAGGTGTATCAGAGTTAATTAATGGTCTAGAGGATGTATTGTTGATGCAGAGAGGTGTAATCAGAGCTAATTAATGGTCTAGAGGATGTATTGTTGATGCAGAGAGGTGTCTCAGGGATAATTAATGGTCTAGAGGATGTATTGTTGATGCAGAGAGGTGTAATCAGAGCTAATTAATGGTCTAGAAGATGTATTGTTGATGCAGAGAGGTGTCTCAGGGATAATTAATGGTCTAGAGGATGTATTGTTGATGCAGAGAGGTGTCTCAGGGATAATTAATGGTCTAGAGGATGTATTGTTGATGCAGAGAGGTGTCTCAGGGATAATTAATGGTCTAGAGGATGTATTGTTGATGCAGAGAGGTGTCTCAGGGATAATTAATGGTCTAGAAGATGTATTGTTGATGCAGAGAGGTGTCTCAGGGATAATTAATGGTCTAGAGGATGTATTGTTGATGCAGAGAGGTGTCTCAGGGATAATTAATGGTCTAGAGGATGTATTGTTGATGCAGAGAGGTGTTTCAGGGTTTGTACAATGCCTGTCAATTATAACAGGGGATCACCTCTCTCTTTCAGCTCTCTGAAGAGGCAGGGCTGTCACTTGGCAGAATGGTTGGTAAAATGTTCATTACGACGGGAAAATGCTTTTTCGTGCTAAATGAAGATGCCTTCAAACTGACAAACAAATGTTTTTAATTTTCACTTCACAGTCTGGCTGTCACCTGTCCTTAATTCCAGCTGTCCCTTAATGTCATCTGTCCCTTAATTCTATCTGTCCCTTAATGTCATCTGTCCTTAATTCCATCTGTCCCTTAATGTCATCTGTCCTTAATGCCATCTGTCCCTTAATGTCATCTGTCCTTAATGCCATCTGTCCCTTAATGCCATCTGTCCCTTAATGTCATCTGTCCCTTAATTCCATCTGTCCTTCATGGCATCTGTCCATTCATGTCATATGTCCATTCATGTCATCTGTCCCTTAATGTCATCCGTTCCTAAATGTCATCTGTCCCTTAATGTCATCTGTCCCTTAATGTCATCCGTTCCTAAATGTCATCTGTTCCTAGATGTCATCTGTCCCTTAATGTCATCCGTTCCTAAATGTCATCTGTCCCTTAATGTCATCCGTTCCTAAATGTCATCTGTCCCTTAATGAAACATTAACCAGTTGGGGTTTTATGAAAGAAGAAAATGGGCTCATACTTACATGTAGTGAGTGGTTCATAACATACAGTAATCAATCTTTCAATTAAGATCTGATTGATGGAGATACATATGGAGAAAAGCACACACCCAGTCAGTAGAGGATTGCGGGCCAGATCTGGTTGCTGGGTGGCACATATGGATCAGTGCTGCCACCGTAACAGTAAAAGGCCAGATCTGGTCCGAATGTGGGAGATGCGACCAGGGCGAGGGCAGGCACACTTTGCTTATGAGCCAGCTCTAGCTTGTGATATGTGACCCTAACAAGAACCCGTAGTTGCTGGGCCACTTTTGAATAAATGTGGGCCACATTCACCCTGCTGGGCAAGGTCTGTCCTTAGCATGCAGAAGATCTGATTTAGGTGTGTAAACCAGATCTGGCCCACATACCTCAAGCCAGAGCTGGCCAAGCCCCCGTCCCTGTGATGGTGACAGTGCTTCAGTACGTCCAGACTGTCACTTACCCCATATACCAGTTCACCCACCATCCCGTTCCACGTCTTGGTCTCTGGATCCCTTGCACCATACTTCCCGTCCGCAACTACTGACAGTTTGTATCTTATCCCCACATGTTTTGCAATTTCAGCAGCTAAATCGACACAGTAGCCTTCATATCTGTCATTCCCCTCCAGCGACAAGTAGTTTCGCTTGTACATCACATAAGGAGACTCCTGTTAATTAAACATAATGTTGAGTTTATAGCATGCACACATACCATTCACAGAGGCCAGTCCTCTTTAACCTACATGCATACATGCATGGATGACACACACACACTCACGCACACACACACACACACACACACACACACACACACACACACACACACACACACACACACACACACACACACACACACACACACACACACACACACACACACACACACACACACACACACACACACACAGACATACATAGACATAGACAGACACAGTGCACACAGACAGGAAATACAAACAGAACAGCATGGACAAGAAGCGCCACATGGAGATGGTCACACTGCATGTGACCATGTGGGGTGTTGACTCGATCCACAGCCAAATGCAGCCAGATAGAGGCGGGGCCCGGCAGGGCCAGTGGGGACAGTAAGGCCTGTGACTGACAGGCTTTAAGGGGGAAGGAGTGGGGCTGGTTCTCTCAGCAGGATTCCTCATGCTAAACCCAGCTATACTCTAAGGAGGTAGGGGCCGGGTGGAGGGTGCATACGCTTTGCATCAGCTTACTAGGACAGGGGAAGGTTGAACGGGGATTGGGAGACTTTCCAGTTCATCAAGTAAATGGCAGTGATTGACGAGGGATTAAAGTACTGGTAGTTCTTATTGCAACACCATCAACCACATGTCATCGATGAATGTGCTGGGAGGCTGCATCCTCCAACTAATCAAACCAACTCCTGAGCTTATCTTCCATACACAATACACTGGGAGGAGTTCCAACACGTGCTTGGCTCGTCAAACACTGAGGTGTGGTTGGTTTTCTTTTAGGCTTGGCTCCAAAATCATATGTGCCAGGAACGTAAGGGATGCCAGTGGGTAAAACAATGGTCAATTTCTTTCTTTCTGTGCTGAATGTTTCTTCTCAAATCTCTGCGTTATTTGGGCTGGGCTTCCAAAAGTCAAATACAGCTAATTCTGAAGCAAAATGAGATGACCACTGTCAATCTACAATGTCAACAGACTAACGCATGATCACTATATGAATGGTGTAACGATATTGCTCTCAAAACATTACAATGGTCCTACCATTTCCCTGTGACTATCAGAAATAACGTTCCTAGTTATGAGTATGATCATGACATGCTTACATCTAGATGATATTGCCTGACTTTCGTATTCTGAATTTGCCTAAGATGAGGACATAATAGGCAGAGTCAGAAAGAAGGCCATCACTTTAAATGTAAGATAAGGCTAACCTTATTTTACATTTAAACAGGACCAATGTGTTCTTACTAACCTTATTTTACATTTAAACAGGACCAATGTGTTCTTACTAACCTTATTTTACATTTAAACAGGACCAATGTGTTCTTACTAACCTTATTTTACATTTCAACAGGACCAATGTGTTCTTACTAACCTTATTTTACATTTAAACAGGACCAATGTGTTCTTATTAACCTTATTTTACATTTAAACAGGACCAATGTGTTCTTACTAACCTTATTTTACATTTCAACAGGACCAATGTGTTCTTACTAACCTTATTTTACATTTAAACAGGACCAATGTGTTCTTATTAACCTTATTTTACATTTAAACAGGACCAATGTGTTCTTATTAACCTTATTTTACATTTAAACAGGACCAATGTGTTCTTATTAACCTTATTTTACATTTAAACAGGACCAATGTGTTCTTATTAACCTTATTTTACATTTAAACAGGACCAATGTGTTCTTACTAACCTTATTTTACATTTAAACAGGACCAATGTGTTCTTATTAACCTTATTTTACATTTAAACAGGACCAATGTGTTCTTATTAACCTTATTTTACATTTAAACAGGACCAATGTGTTCTTATTAACCTTATTTTACATTTAAACAGGACCAATGTGTTCTTATTAACCTTATTTTACATTTAAACAGGACCAATGTGTTCTTATTAACCTTATTTTACATTTCAACAGGACCAATGTGTTCTTATTAACCTTATTTTACATTTAAACAGGACCAATGTGTTCTTATTAACCTTATTTTACATTTAAACAGGACCAATGTGTTCTTATTAACCTTATTTTACATTTCAACAGGACCAATGTGTTCTTATTAACCTTATTTTACATTTAAACAGGACCAATGTGTTCTTATTAACCTTATTTTACATTTAAACAGGACCAATGTGTTCTTATTAACCTTATTTTACATTTAAACAGGACCAATGTGTTCTTATTAACCTTATTTTACATTTCAACAGGACCAATGTGTTCTTATTAACCTTATTTTACATTTCAACAGGACCAATGTGTTCTTATTAACCTTATTTTACATTTCAACAGGACCAATGTGTTCTTATTAACCTTATTTTACATTTAAACAGGACCAATGTGTTCTTATTAACCTTATTTTACATTTAAACAGGACCAATGTGTTCTTATTAACCTTATTTTACATTTAAACAGGACCAATGTGTTCTTATTAACCTTATTTTACATTTTACATTTCAACAGGACCAATGTGTTCTTATTAACCTTATTTTACATTTAAACAGGACCAATGTGTTCTTATTAACCTTATTTTACATTTAAACAGGACCAATGTGTTCTTATTAACCTTATTTTACATTTCAACACGACCAATGTGTTCTTATTAACCTTATTTTACATTTAAACAGGACCAATGTGTTCTTATTAACCTTATTTTACATTTCAACAGGACCAATGTGTTCTTATTAACCTTATTTTACATTTAAACAGGACCAATGTGTTCTTATTAACCTTATTTTACATTTCAACAGGACCAATGTGTTCTTATTAACCTTATTTTACATTTAAACAGGACCAATGTGTTCTTATTAACCTTATTTTACATTTAAACAGGACCAATGTGTTCTTACTAACCTTATTTTACATTTAAACAGGACCAATGTGTTCTTATTAACCTTATTTTACATTTAAACAGGACCAATGTGTTCTTATTAACCTTATTTTACATTTAAACAGGACCAATGTGTTCTTATTAACCTTATTTTACATTTAAACAGGACCAATGTGTTCTTACTAACCATATTTACATCCATCATTCTTTTTTATTCATCTCTCTGCTTGAACAAAAAAATACCTTATCTATAATATCTCTAACTATCCCTGACCTTTGACCCTTAATATCTCTAGATATTGGAGGAAGCCACAGAGGTTATACTTCAGTACAGAACTCGTAATGGTTGATCCAAAATAGATTTTAACAAGGGGATAAACAAACCAAAGCTTTTTATGTCCTCCTCAAATTGGCAGTTATTTTGCATCTCCAGAGAGAAACAATTTATCATTGCAGGTAGTTTTGTTGTATCTATCCCCGTCATCATTGACCATTTACTTAATGAGTAAGAAACAGGTTTTTACTTACGTACGTATGCACTGAATGTGTATTAGATGAAGAATATAGGCTCTAACTAGTTTCATTACCAAAGCCGTTATTGTGATGTCACTGCTACAACAGGCCACCGTAATATGGAAAATCAAAATGCTTTATCACCCACACGGATACAGTTGAAACACTCTTTGTGAATCGACTGTTTCAACATGTAGTGAGTGGATGGAAAGCAACTCAAAAGAAAATAGTTCTACCCTCCCAGGACAGAATGTAACAATGGACACATTGACCTTGAGTGGCAGAATTTTTTAGAGGTGGAACATTTAAAATCTGCTTGGAAAGTGTACCATAATAGTAGTGACCACAATCGTTCGGTTTTCCACAGAAGAGGACTCGTTGGTGACCTGCGCATCCACAATAAATACATATTTTTCGTATTCATTCCAGTACCCGGTCTGAAAGTGACAGAAACATCATAGTTATTACAAGAAACAGCCATTTAAAAGACATTTGTCAGTAAAGCAGTTGGCAGGTGAGCAAGGTGAGCATGTCTGATGAGAGTCTTGGCCTGACGGGGGTATCTGATGATGTGTGAGATAAAAAGCCCTGTGCTGGTGCTGTGCTTGGAGATGAAGCTCTAACCTCTGCTACAGATACAGTGGGGGAAAAGAGCATTCAACTCTCAGCTAATCTCCCTCTCAGCACCTTCACTGTCACTGGTCCATTACACAACCATACCATTAGTGCCCATCAAATCCCACTGGGCAAAACTGGTTGAATCAATGTTGTTTCCATGTCATTTCAATCCCAAAAAATGGATGTGATGAAGTTGAATCCATGTGGAAAACTCATTGGATTGACAAAAAGTTATCAACGTAAGGGCATTTCGTCATTTTTTTCACCTAACTTTAAACCTAAATCCAATGAGATGGTGAAATGTTTTGTTGGTTTCACGTTGAATTCACATTAGTTGACAACTCAACGTTGAACTGACGTCTGTGCCCAGTGGGATGCTCCTCACACGCTGCTTGGCAATATTAATTAATGGAACAAAATATGGAATAAATATGTCTTATTCAGCTATAAGTAATTTCAGTTGCAATTTACAAAGTGAGGGCTTCTGCTCATGTCTAAACATTAAGCGCATGAAGAGCTGCTACTAAAAATCTGACATCTGCGAACCTATTCAATAACTGCTGAGATTTACAAAATGTCTATTCCATTTCTTCTAGCTATCTGTTCTCTTGTTCGTTTTACTTTGTTTCTTTTCCATTCTGTTGTATTCTGTTCTTTTCTCTGTTCTGTTCCTCTCCTACTGTTCTATTCCACACTGCTCACTCAGCTTTCCCTGCAGATTGCCTCACAGTGTGTGTTGCAGTGGGCCAGATGAGTTGAGCTATGTGGACAGTGTGGGGGCACCTGCTTTCAGTGCCAGAGTTCAGAGCCAAAGAGCAACCATGGCGACAGCGTCAGAATCCTAGGCCAGTATGTGTAGGGGGTAGTGGCTAATATAATATCACTACTCCTGTCAGCCTTGGCCGTATCCCCTCTCTGGCCCCCTTTGCCCCAGGTATGACGAAGCATAAAGGGAGCATGCAGGGCGAGGTCGGCCCCCAGTGTCCGGAGCTAAATCAATAGTGTAGGATCCACTACAGGTGAAAGCTGTTAGGTAATCCAGTAAAACAGTCAGCTCTGCCCTGGTCCCTGTTCAGAGCTGTGTGAAGATCACTGTCTACATGGAGGGAATCTGGTTACATGCACACTTATGTTATGGAGTCATGCTAATGTTTAACTACTTAAATATTTCATGTGTTATTACTTGAATATTCATATTTTCAGTCCATATAACTGAGCTAGTTTAATGTGTACTCTCAGTTAGAAAGAAAGAAAGAAAGAAAGAAAGAAAGAAAGAAAGAAAGAAAGAAAGAAAGAAAGAAAGAAAGAAAGAAAGAGTACTGGTATTACTAAAACTGCATACTGTGTACTAATCCTACTACATACTGTTCAGTAAAATTGAAACAACAAATATCAACATTCTAGGCTTATCCATACTGAGAATGCATCCTCTAATGTGCAGTTGTGTTCATTTCCACCATTCATTCATTTTGGTATAGCACATCACCATATCTGATTAGCAGCTGTTGTTAAACACTTCTTCTCTTCCTTAAGTGTGCAGCAAATTCTACTAGATGAAAAGCCGAAATGAGTGTGACTTCCTGGCATTTAAAGCACACTCAATTTTCACATACTATAAAACTTTCACCTACCCCAAATTCCTACCATTTAGAAAGCAAGTATGGGTATTGGGGAACATGTTATTATTCATTGTAATCTGCATGTTGAGCCACTGCAGTGTTCTACTTACCTTCTTGGGCCCCCCTAGTTTCATCTCATACACATCGACACTGTAGTTGGCTCTCCGACCGAACGAGTCAAACTGGATATTCCCCGTCATACCTTGTACCTGGACCTGCCACGCACACCATGACACAAGGAACCGTAACAATCTTCACAAAACAACCACTTTGTGAAGGTTTGCTAGAATAATTCAACTAAATAAGTAAGGATAGTCAAGATAGTCAAAATATCCTACTATATTTTAATGACATGGTAACAGGGGTACACCTGGGTATCTGTGAAGATCCCTCCTACCATTTTGAGTGCTCTCTCTATGTCAATGCCTTGGCTCCAAGGTACGGCTGGGTTGGCCAGGCAGTCCCCAGCGCTCCCCCTTCGGGACACATCCACCCTCTGCCTCCGCAGGTACCGGAAGGCCTCTGCCAGGACCAGGACGGCGTCATGGGTCAGCGCTGACGTGTACTGAAACCACCACAGCAGATCATGACATTATAGGAGCAGTCCAAAGGCTACTTGCTGGTTTGTGTAATGAACCCACTAACAAATAAAGTACAATGTGAAAAGGGAATAAATGGTAAAAATGAGTCTATCAATGACGAAGTAGGTACAGCAGTAGCTGAACAACACTGTTACTCTGCCTCGAGGTTTGTTTCATTCAGCAGTAATTGGTGATTGGCAGTCTGTTGCTGCCTGATTATGCCAAAGCTAGTTCATACCGTTGTACTTTCAAACAGAAAACCATTTCTTCCTCTTTGATTTTACTATTGCCTCACTGACACTTTATCTGGTTAAATTTGACAAAAGGTTTTAAGTAGAATAGTACAGCCTTCCTTTTGACAAGTGAGTGAAAATGTTCTGTCTTTGATACTGCTAAAAAAACACAGATATATGAACAGCTAGGCAGAGAGAAAGGAACAGAAGTAGATATGGGCAGAGAGAAGGACGTGTCATGCTGTAAATAAAACTTACACACAACATTGACAGCTGTGTGGTACTGTACCTTCAGTGGAGTCCCCTTAGCCTCAGGAAACTCCCTTTCGTCTAGGCGTTCCCAGCGCTGGAGGAATTGTATAACTATTGGGTTCTCTGGGTTGATGATCTGGAAGCCTGTTATATTGGCTCCTCCAGCAAACACCTTGTCCAGGGTCATGTTAGCGAAGCCCTGCAGTGAAACCAGAGGTACCCAACAACATGCAGGTATCAAACAATCTGTCCCCAACAACATGGAGGCATCAAACAATCTGTCCCCAACAACATGCAGGTATCAAACAACCTGTCCCCAACAACATGCAGGTATCAAACAACCTGTCCCCAACAACATGCAGGTATCAAACAATCTGTCCCCAACAACATGGAGGCATCCAACAATCTGTCCCCAACAACATGCAGGTATCAAACAATCTGTCCCCAACAACATGGAGGCATCAAACAACCTGCCCCCAACAACATGCAGGTATCAAACAATCTGTCCCCAACAACATGGAGGCATCAAACAATCTGTCCCCAACAACATGGAGGCATCAAACAACCTGTCCCCAACAACATGCAGGTATCAAACAACCTGTCCCCAACAACATGCAGGTATCAAACAACCTGTCCCCAACAACATGCAGGTATCAAACAATCTGTCCCCAACAACATGCAGGTATCAAACAATCTGTCCCCAACAACATGCAGGTATCAAACAATCTGTCCCCAACAACATGCAGGTATCAAACAACCTGTCCCCAACAACATGCAGGTATCAAACAATCTGTCCCCAACAACATGCAGGTATCAAACAACCTGTCCCCAACAACATGCAGGTATCAAACAACCTGTCCCCAACAACATGGAGGTATCAAACAATCTGTCCCCAACAACATGGAGGTATCAAACAACCTGTCCCCAACAACATGCAGGTATCAAACAATCTGTCCCCAACAACATGCAGGTATCAAACAACCTGTCCCCAACAACATGCAGGTATCAAACAATCTGTCCCTAACAACATGCAGGTATCAAACAACCTGTCCCCAACAACATGCAGGTATCAAACAATCTGTCCCTAACAACATGCAGGTATCAAACAACCTGTCCCCAACAACATGCAGGTATCAAACAATCTGTCCCCAACAACATGGAGGCATCAAACAATCTGTCCCCAACAACATGGAGGCATCAAACAGTCTGTCCCCAACAACATGCAGGTATCAAACAATCTGTCCCCAACAACATGGAGGCATCAAACAACCTGTCCCCAACAACATGCAGGTATCAAACAATCTGTCCCCAACAACATGCAGGTATCAAACAACCTGTCCCCAACAACATGCAGGTATCAAACAATCTGTCCCCAACAACATGGAGGCATCAAACAATCTGTCCCCAACAACATGGAGGTATCAAACAATCTGTCCCCAACAACATGCAGGCATCAAACAGTCTGTCCCCAACAAGATGCAGGTATCAAACAACCTGTCCCCAACAACATGGAGGCATCAAACAATCTGTCCCCAACAACATGGAGGCATCAAACAGTCTGTCCCCAACAACATGCAGGTATCAAACAACCTGTCCCCAACAACATGGAGGCATCAAACAATCTGTCCCCAACAACATGGAGGCATCAAACAGTCTGTCCCCAACAACATGCAGGTATCAAACAACCTGTCCCCAACAACATGGAGGCATCAAACAATCTGTCCCCAACAACATGGAGGCATCAAACAGTCTGTCCCCAACAACATGGAGGCATCAAACAGTCTGTCCCCAACAACATGCAGGTATCAAACAATCTGTCCCCAACAACATGGAGGCATCAAACAATCTGTCCCCAACAACATGCAGGTATCAAACAGTCTGTCCCCAACAACATGCAGGCATCAAACAGTCTGTCCCCAACAACATGCAGGTATCAAACAATCTGTCCCCAACAACATGCAGGTATCAAACAGTCTGTCCCCAACAACATGCAGGCATCAAACAGTCTGTCCCCAACAACATGGAGGCATCAAACAGTCTGTCCCCAACAACATGCAGGTATCAAACAATCTGTCCCCAACAACATGGAGGCATCAAACAATCTGTCCCCAACAACATGCAGGTATCAAACAGTCTGTCCCCAACAACATGCAGGCATCAAACAGTCTGTCCCCAACAACATGCAGGTATCAAACAATCTGTCCCCAACAACATGCAGGCATCAAACAATCTGTCCCCAACAACATGGAGGCATCAAACAATCTGTCCCCAACAACATGCAGGCATCAAACAGTCTGTCCCCAACAACATGCAGGCATCAAACAGTCTGTCCCCAACAACATGCAGGTATCAAACAATCTGTCCCCAACAACATGGAGGCATCAAACAATCTGTCCCCAACAACATGGAGGCATCAAACAGTCTGTCCCCAACAACATGGAGGCATCAAACAATCTGTCCCCAACAACAAGGAGGCATCAAACAATCTGTCCCCAACAACATGCAGGCATCAAACAATCTGTCCCCAACAACATGGAGGCATCAAACAGTCTGTCCCCAACAACATGGAGGCATCAAACAATCTGTCCCCAACAACATGGAGGCATCAAACAATCTGTCCCCAACAACATGCAGGCATCAAACAATCTGTCCCCAACAACATGGAGGCATCAAACAGTCTGTCCCCAACAACATGCAGGTATCAAACAATCTGTCCCCAACAACATGGAGGCATCAAACAATCTGTCCCCAACAACATGCAGGCATCAAACAATCTGTCCCCAACAACATGGAGGCATCAAACAATCTGTCCCCAACAACATGGAGGCATCAAACAATCTGTCCCCAACAACATGCAGGCATCAAACAATCTGTCCCCAACAACATGGAGGCATCAAACAATCTGTCCCCAACAACATGCAGGTATCAAACAATCTGTCCCCAACAACATGGAGGCATCAAACAATCTGTCCCCAACAACATGGAGGCATCAAACAATCTGTCCCCAACAACATGCAGGTATCAAACAATCTGTCCCCAACAACATGGAGGCATCAAACAGTCTGTCCCCAACAACATGCAGGTATCAAACAATCTGTCCCCAACAACATGGAGGCATCAAACAGTCTGTCCCCAACAACATAGAGGCATCAAACAATCTGTCCCCAACAACATGCAGGCATCAAACAATCTGTCCCCAACAACATGGAGGCATCAAACAGTCTGTCCCCAACAACATGCAGGTATCAAACAACCTGTCCCCAACAACATGGAGGCATCAAACAATCTGTCCCCAACAACATGGAGGCATCAAACAGTCTGTCCCCAACAACATGCAGGTATCAAACAACCTGTCCCCAACAACATGGAGGCATCAAACAATCTGTCCCCAACAACATGGAGGCATCAAACAGTCTGTCCCCAACAACATGCAGGTATCAAACAACCTGTCCCCAACAACATGGAGGCATCAAACAATCTGTCCCCAACAACATGGAGGCATCAAACAGTCTGTCCCCAACAACATGGAGGCATCAAACAGTCTGTCCCCAACAACATGCAGGTATCAAACAATCTGTCCCCAACAACATGGAGGCATCAAACAATCTGTCCCCAACAACATGGAGGCATCAAACAGTCTGTCCCCAACAACATGCAGGTATCAAACAACCTGTCCCCAACAACATGGAGGCATCAAACAATCTGTCCCCAACAACATGGAGGCATCAAACAGTCTGTCCCCAACAACATGGAGGCATCAAACAGTCTGTCCCCAACAACATGAAGGTATCAAACAATCTGTCCCCAACAACATGGAGGCATCAAACAATCTGTCCCCAACAACATGGAGGCATCAAACAATCTGTCCCCAACAACATGGAGGCATCAAACAGTCTGTCCCCAACAACATGCAGGCATCAAACAGTCTGTCCCCAACAACATGCAGGTATCAAACAATCTGTCCCCAACAACATGGAGGCATCAAACAATCTGTCCCCAACAACATGGAGGCATCAAACAATCTGTCCCCAACAACATGGAGGCATCAAACAGTCTGTCCCCAACAACATGCAGGTATCAAACAACCTGTCCCCAACAACATGCAGGTATCAAACAATCTGTCCCCAACAACATGGAGGCATCAAACAATCTGTCCCCAACAACATGCAGGCATCAAACAGTCTGTCCCCAACAACATGCAGGTATCAAACAACCTGTCCCCAACAACATGCAGGCATCAAACAGTCTGTCCCCAACAACATGGAGGCATCAAACAGTCTGTCCCCAACAACATGGAGGCATCAAACAATCTGTCCCCAACAACATGCAGGTATCAAACAATCTGTCCCCAACAACATGCAGGTATCAAACAATCTGTCCCCAACAACATGCAGGTATCAAACAATCTGTCCCCAACAACATGCAGGCATCAAACAACCTGTCCCCAACAACATGAAGGTATCAAACAATCTGTCCCCAACAACATGCAGGCATCAAACAACCTGTCCCCAACAACATGAAGGTATCAAACAATCTGTCCCCAACAACATGCAGGCATCAAACAACCTGTCCCCAACAACATGAAGGTATCAAACAACCTGTCCCCAACAACATGAAGGTATCAAACAATCTGTCCCCAACAACATGCAGGCATCAAACAACCTGTCCCCAACAACATGAAGGTATCAAACAATCTGTCCCCAACAACATGAAGGTATCAAACAATCTGTCCCCAACAACATGGAGGCATCAAACAACCTGTCCCCAACAACATGAAGGTATCAAACAATCTGTCCCCAACAACATGGAGGCATCAAACAATCTGTCCCCAACAACATGGAGGTATCAAACAATCTGTCCCCAACAACATGCAGGCATCAAACAACCTGTCCCCAACAACATGGAGGCATCAAACAGTCTGTCCCCAACAACATGGAGGCATCAAACAATCTGTCCCCAACAACATGGAGGCATCAAACAATCTGTCCCCAACAACATGGAGGCATCAAACAATCTGTCCCCAACAACATGAAGGTATCAAACAATCTGTCCCCAACAACATGCAGGCATCAAACAACCTGTCCCCAACAACATGAAGGTATCAAACAATCTGTCCCCAACAACATGAAGGTATCAAACAATCTGTCCCCAACAACATGGAGGCATCAAACAATCTGTCCCCAACAACATAGAGGCATCAAACAACCTGTCCCCAACAACATAGAGGCATCAAACAACCTGTCCCCAACAACATGGAGGCATCAAACAATCTGTCCCCAACAACATGCAGGTATCAAACAATCTGTCCCCAACAACATGGAGGCATCAAACAATCTGTCTCCAACAACATGCAGGTATCAAACAACCTGTCCCCAACAACATGGAGGCATCAAACAATCTGTCCCCAACAACATGCAGGTATCAAACAATCTGTCCCCAACAACATGGAGGCATCAAACAATCTGTCCCCAACAACATGGAGGCATCAAACAATCTGTCCCCAACAACATGGAGGCATCAAACAATCTGTCCCCAACAACATGGAGGCATCAAACAATCTGTCCCCAACAACATGGAGGCATCAAACAACCTGTCCCCAACAACATAGAGGCATCAAACAACCTGTCCCCAACAACATGGAGGCATCAAACAATCTGTCCCCAACAACATGCAGGCATCAAACAATCTGTCCCCAACAACATGCAGGCATCAAACAACCTGTCCCCAACAACATGCAGGCATCAAACAATCTGTCCCCAACAACATGCAGGCATCAAACAACCTGTCCCCAACAACATGCAGGCATCAAACAATCTGTCCCCAACAACATGGAGGCATCAAACAACCTGTCCCCAACAACATGCAGGTATCAAACAAAACAACATAGAGGCATCAAACAATCTGTCCCCAACAACATGCAGGCATCAAACAATCTGTCCCCAACAACATGCAGGTATCAAACAATCTGTCCCCAACAACATGGAGGCATCAAACAATCTGTCCATGCAACAACATGTCCCCAACAACATGAAGGTATCAAACAATCTGTCCCCAACAACATGAAGGTATCAAACAATCTGTCCCCAACAACATGGAGGTATCAAACAACCTGTCCCCAACAACATGCAGGTATCAAACAATCTGTCCCCAACAACATGGAGGCATCAAACAACCTGTCCCCAACAACATACAGGTATCAAACAATCTGTCCCCAACAACATAGAGGCATCAAACAATCTGTCCCCAACAACATGGAGGCATCAAACAACCTGTCCCCAACAACATGCAGGTATCAAACAATCTGTCCCCAACAACATGGAGGCATCAAACAATCTGTCCCCAACAACATGGAGGCATCAAACAATCTGTCCCCAACAACATGGAGGCATCAAACAATCTGTCCCCAACAACATGGAGGCATCAAACAACCTGTCCCCAACAACATGGAGGCATCAAACAACCTGTCCCCAACAACTGTCCAGGTATCAAACAACCTGTCCCCAACAACATGCAGGCATCAAACAATCTGTCCCCAACAACATGGAGGCATCAAACAATCCCCAACAACATGCAGGTATCAAACAACCTGTCCCCAACAACATGCAGGCATCAAACAATCTGTCCCCAACAACATGCAGGTATCAAACAATCTGTCCCCAACAACATGGAGGCATCAAACAATCTGTCCCCAACAACATGGAGGCATCAAACAATCTGTCCCCAACAACATGGAGGTCATCAAACAATCTGTCCCCAACAACATAGAGGCATCAAACAATCTGTCCCCAACAACATGCAGGTATCAAACAATCTGTCCCCAACAACATGGAGGCATCAAACAGTCTGTCCCCAACAACATGGCATCAAACAACCTGTCCCCAACAACATGGAGGTATCAAACAATCTGTCCCCAACAACATGGAGGCATCAAACAATCTGTCAACAACATGCAGGTATCAAACAATCTGTCCCCAACAACATGGAGGCATCAAACAATCTGTCCCCAACAACATGGAGGCATCAAACAACCTGTCCCAAACAACATGGAGGCATCAAACAACCTGTCCCCAACAACATCAGGCATCAAACAACAACATGCAGGTATCAAACAATCTGTCCCCAACAACATGCAGGTATCAAACAATCTGGAGGCATCAAACAACCTGTCCCCAACAACATGGAGGCATCAAACAATCTGTCCCCAACAACATGGAGGCATCAAACAATCTGTCCCCAACAACATGCAGGTATCAAACAATCTGTCCCCAACAACATGGAGGCATCAAACAATCTGTCCCCAACAACATGGAGGCATCAAACAATCTGTCCCCAACAACATGCAGGCATCAAACAATCTGTCCCCAACAACATGGAGGCATCAAACAGTCTGTCCCCAACAACATGCAGGTATCAAACAATCTGTCCCCAACAACATGGAGGCATCAAACAGTCTGTCCCCAACAACATGGAGGCATCAAACAATCTGTCCCCAACAACATGCAGGTATCAAACAATCTGTCCCCAACAACATGGAGGCATCAAACAGTCTGTCCCCAACAACATGCAGGTATCAAACAATCTGTCCCCAACAACATGGAGGCATCAAACAGTCTGTCCCCAACAACATAGAGGCATCAAACAATCTGTCCCCAACAACATGCAGGCATCAAACAATCTGTCCCCAACAACATGGAGGCATCAAACAGTCTGTCCCCAACAACATGCAGGTATCAAACAACCTGTCCCCAACAACATGGAGGCATCAAACAATCTGTCCCCAACAACATGGAGGCATCAAACAGTCTGTCCCCAACAACATGCAGGTATCAAACAACCTGTCCCCAACAACATGGAGGCATCAAACAATCTGTCCCCAACAACATGGAGGCATCAAACAGTCTGTCCCCAACAACATGCAGGTATCAAACAACCTGTCCCCAACAACATGGAGGCATCAAACAATCTGTCCCCAACAACATGGAGGCATCAAACAGTCTGTCCCCAACAACATGGAGGCATCAAACAGTCTGTCCCCAACAACATGCAGGTATCAAACAATCTGTCCCCAACAACATGCAGGCATCAAACAATCTGTCCCCAACAACATGCAGGTATCAAACAATCTGTCCCCAACAACATGCAGGTATCAAACAACCTGTCCCCAACAACATGGAGGCATCAAACAATCTGTCCCCAACAACATGGAGGCATCAAACAATCTGTCCCCAACAACATGGAGGCATCAAACAGTCTGTCCCCAACAACATGAAGGTATCAAACAATCTGTCCCCAACAACATGGAGGCATCAAACAATCTGTCCCCAACAACATGGAGGCATCAAACAATCTGTCCCCAACAACATGGAGGCATCAAACAGTCTGTCCCCAACAACATGCAGGCATCAAACAGTCTGTCCCCAACAACATGCAGGTATCAAACAATCTGTCCCCAACAACATGGAGGCATCAAACAATCTGTCCCCAACAACATGGAGGCATCAAACAATCTGTCCCCAACAACATGGAGGCATCAAACAGTCTGTCCCCAACAACATGCAGGTATCAAACAACCTGTCCCCAACAACATGCAGGTATCAAACAATCTGTCCCCAACAACATGGAGGCATCAAACAATCTGTCCCCAACAACATGCAGGCATCAAACAGTCTGTCCCCAACAACATGCAGGTATCAAACAACCTGTCCCCAACAACATGCAGGCATCAAACAGTCTGTCCCCAACAACATGGAGGCATCAAACAGTCTGTCCCCAACAACATGGAGGCATCAAACAATCTGTCCCCAACAACATGCAGGTATCAAACAATCTGTCCCCAACAACATGCAGGTATCAAACAATCTGTCCCCAACAACATGCAGGTATCAAACAATCTGTCCCCAACAACATGCAGGCATCAAACAACCTGTCCCCAACAACATGAAGGTATCAAACAATCTGTCCCCAACAACATGCAGGCATCAAACAACCTGTCCCCAACAACATGAAGGTATCAAACAATCTGTCCCCAACAACATGCAGGCATCAAACAACCTGTCCCCAACAACATGAAGGTATCAAACAACCTGTCCCCAACAACATGAAGGTATCAAACAATCTGTCCCCAACAACATGCAGGCATCAAACAACCTGTCCCCAACAACATGAAGGTATCAAACAATCTGTCCCCAACAACATGAAGGTATCAAACAATCTGTCCCCAACAACATGGAGGCATCAAACAACCTGTCCCCAACAACATGAAGGTATCAAACAATCTGTCCCCAACAACATGGAGGCATCAAACAATCTGTCCCCAACAACATGGAGGTATCAAACAATCTGTCCCCAACAACATGCAGGCATCAAACAACCTGTCCCCAACAACATGGAGGCATCAAACAGTCTGTCCCCAACAACATGGAGGCATCAAACAATCTGTCCCCAACAACATGGAGGCATCAAACAATCTGTCCCCAACAACATGGAGGCATCAAACAATCTGTCCCCAACAACATGAAGGTATCAAACAATCTGTCCCCAACAACATGCAGGCATCAAACAACCTGTCCCCAACAACATGAAGGTATCAAACAATCTGTCCCCAACAACATGAAGGTATCAAACAATCTGTCCCCAACAACATGGAGGCATCAAACAATCTGTCCCCAACAACATGGAGGCATCAAACAACCTGTCCCCAACAACATGGAGGCATCAAACAACCTGTCCCCAACAACATGGAGGCATCAAACAATCTGTCCCCAACAACATGCAGGTATCAAACAATCTGTCCCCAACAACATGGAGGCATCAAACAATCTGTCCCCAACAACATGCAGGTATCAAACAACCTGTCCCCAACAACATGGAGGCATCAAACAACCTGTCCCCAACAACATGCAGGTATCAAACAACCTGTCCCCAACAACATGCAGGTATCAAACAATCTGTCCCCAACAACATGGAGGTATCAAACAACCTGTCCCCAACAACATGCAGGTATCAAACAACCTGTCCCCAACAACATGCAGGCATCAAACAACCTGTCCCCAACAACATGCAGGTATCAAACAATCTGTCCCCAACAACATGGAGGCATCAAACAATCTGTCCCCAACAACATGGAGGCATCAAACAATCTGTCCCCAACAACATGGAGTCATCAAACAATCTGTCCCCAACAACATAGAGGCATCAAACAACCTGTCCCCAACAACATGCAGGTATCAAACAATCTGTCCCCAACAACATGGAGGCATCAAACAGTCTGTCCCCAACAACATAGAGGCATCAAACAACCTGTCCCCAACAACATGGAGGTATCAAACAATCTGTCCCCAACAACATGGAGGCATCAAACAATCTGTCCCCAACAACATGGAGGCATCAAACAACCTGTCCCCAACAACATGGAGGCATCAAACAATCTGTCCCCAACAACATGGAGGCATCAAACAATCTGTCCCCAACAACATGGAGGCATCAAACAATCTGTCCCCAACAACATGGAGGCATCAAACAATCTGTCCCCAACAACATGGAGGCATCAAACAATCTGTCCCCAACAACATGGAGGCATCAAACAACCTGTCCCCAACAACATGGAGGCATCAAACAACCTGTCCCCAACAACATGGAGGCATCAAACAATCTGTCCCCAACAACATGCAGGTATCAAACAATCTGTCCCCAACAACATGCAGGCATCAAACAACCTGTCCCCAACAACATGCAGGTATCAAACAATCTGTCCCCAACAACATGCAGGTATCAAACAACCTGTCCCCAACAACATGCAGGTATCAAACAATCTGTCCCCAACAACATGGAGGCATCAAACAACCTGTCCCCAACAACATGCAGGTATCAAACAATCTGTCCCCAACAACATAGAGGCATCAAACAATCTGTCCCCAACAACATGCAGGCATCAAACAATCTGTCCCCAACAACATGCAGGTATCAAACAATCTGTCCCTAACAACATGGAGGCATCAAACAATCTGTCCCTAACAACATGCAGGCATCAAACAACCTGTCCCCAACAACATGAAGGTATCAAACAATCTGTCCCCAACAACATGAAGGTATCAAACAATCTGTCCCCAACAACATGGAGGTATCAAACAACCTGTCCCCAACAACATGCAGGTATCAAACAATCTGTCCCCAACAACATGGAGGCATCAAACAACCTGTCCCCAACAACATGCAGGTATCAAACAATCTGTCCCCAACAACATGGAGGCATCAAACAATCTGTCCCCAACAACATGGAGGCATCAAACAACCTGTCCCCAACAACATGCAGGTATCAAACAATCTGTCCCCAACAACATGGAGGCATCAAACAATCTGTCCCCAACAACATGGAGGCATCAAACAATCTGTCCCCAACAACATGGAGGCATCAAACAATCTGTCCCCAACAACATGGAGGCATCAAACAACCTGTCCCCAACAACATGGAGGCATCAAACAACCTGTCCCCAACAACATGCAGGTATCAAACAACCTGTCCCCAACAACATGCAGGCATCAAACAATCTGTCCCCAACAACATGGAGGCATCAAACAACCTGTCCCCAACAACATGCAGGCATCAAACAACCTGTCCCCAACAACATGCAGGCATCAAACAATCTGTCCCCAACAACATGCAGGTATCAAACAATCTGTCCCCAACAACATGGAGGCATCAAACAATCTGTCCCCAACAACATGGAGGCATCAAACAATCTGTCCCCAACAACATGGAGTCATCAAACAATCTGTCCCCAACAACATAGAGGCATCAAACAACCTGTCCCCAACAACATGCAGGTATCAAACAATCTGTCCCCAACAACATGGAGGCATCAAACAGTCTGTCCCCAACAACATAGAGGCATCAAACAACCTGTCCCCAACAACATGGAGGTATCAAACAATCTGTCCCCAACAACATGGAGGCATCAAACAATCTGTCCCCAACAACATGCAGGTATCAAACAATCTGTCCCCAACAACATGGAGGCATCAAACAATCTGTCCCCAACAACATGGAGGCATCAAACAATCTGTCCCCAACAACATAGAGGCATCAAACAACCTGTCCCCAACAACATGCAGGCATCAAACAATCTGTCCCCAACAACATGCAGGTATCAAACAACCTGTCCCCAACAACATGCAGGCATCAAACAATCTGTCCCCAACAACATAGAGGCATCAAACAACCTGTCCCCAACAACATGGAGGCATCAAACAATCTGTCCCCAACAACATGGAGGCATCAAACAATCTGTCCCCAACAACATGCAGGTATCAAACAATCTGTCCCCAACAACATGGAGGCATCAAACAATCTGTCCCCAACAACATGCAGGCATCAAACAACCTGTCCCCAACAACATGCAGGTATCAAACAACCTGTCCCCAACAACATGCAGGCATCAAACAACCTGTCCCCAACAACATGCAGGCATCAAACAACCTGTCCCCAACAACATGCAGGTATCAAACAACCTGTCCCCAACAACATGGAGGCATCAAACAATCTGTCCCCAACAACATGGAGGCATCAAACAATCTGTCCCCAACAACATGGAGGCATCAAACAATCTGTCCCCAACAACATGGAGGCATCAAACAATCTGTCCCCAACAACATAGAGGCATCAAACAACCTGTCCCCAACAACATGCAGGTATCAAACAACCTGTCCCCAACAACATGGAGGCATCAAACAACCTGTCCCCAACAACATGGAGGCATCAAACAACCTGTCCCCAACAACATGGAGGCATCAAACAATCTGTCCCCAACAACATGCAGGCATCAAACAATCTGTCCCCAACAACATGGAGGCATCAAACAATCTGTCCCCAACAACATGCAGGTATCAAACAATCTGTCCCCAACAACATGGAGGCATCAAACAATCTGTCCCCAACAATAATAATAATAATAATATATGCCATTTAGCAGACGCTTTAACAACATGGAGGCATCAAACAATCTGTCCCCAACAACATAGAGGCATCAAACAACCTGTCCCCAACAACATAGAGGCATCAAACAATCTGTCCCCAACAACATGGAGGCATCAAACAACCTGTCCCCAACAACATGAAGGCATCAAACAATCTGTCCCCAACAACATGGAGGCATCAAACAATCTGTCCCCAACAACATGGAGGCATCAAACAATCTGTCCCCAACAACATGGAGGCATCAAACAGTCTGTCCCCAACAACATGAAGGTATCAAACAATCTGTCCCCAACAACATGGAGGCATCAAACAATCTGTCCCCAACAACATGGAGGCATCAAACAATCTGTCCCCAACAACATGGAGGCATCAAACAATCTGTCCCCAACAACATGAAGGTATCAAACAATCTGTCCCCAACAACATGGAGGCATCAAACAATCTGTCCCCAACAACATGGAGGCATCAAACAATCTGTCCCCAACAACATGGAGGCATCAAACAACCTGTCCCCAACAACATGCAGGCATCAAACAATCTGTCCCCAACAACATGGAGGCATCAAACAATCTGTCCCCAACAACATGCAGGCATCAAACAATCTGTCCCCAACAACATGGAGGCATCAAACAATCTGTCCCCAACAACATGGAGGCATCAAACAATCTGTCCCCAACAACATGGAGGCATCAAACAATCTGTCCCCAACAACATAGAGGCATCAAACAATCTGTCCCCAACAACATGGAGGCATCAAACAATCTGTCCCCAACAACATGGAGGCATCAAACAATCTGTCCCCAACAACATGGAGGCATCAAACAATCTGTCCCCAACAACATGGAGGCATCAAACAACCTGTCCCCAACAACATGCAGGCATCAAACAATCTGTCCCCAACAACATGGAGGCATCAAACAAT